>NC_083334.1:33195334-33495785 GCF_963455315.2 Globicephala melas | reverse complement strand
GGGTCAGGTTCATTTCTTTCTTTTGCTGTTCCTGAAATATATCAGGTAAGCATCACATGAACAGTTGTTTCTGGGGGGATGTAAGAATGAAAGAGCTAAGAAGTTGTTCAGTTACTGTTACTGGACCAGGCCCATTGGCCCAACATGCAACAAGCCAAATGCTGAGAGGCCAAGGTTTGCAGCTGAGAAAGACTTTATTCCTAAGGCAGCCAAGCGAAGAGACAGGAGAACGAGTCTCAGGTCTGCCTGCCCGAAGGCAAGGGGCTCGGGGTATGTGTGTTGTGAGCAGGGTGGTCTTGGGAGTGGGGACAGATGAGGTGTTGGGTGTTCTGTGCGGGGTCATCTGGGCTCGTGCGTCTGCACGTTCACAGTGGAGGCACCGAGCGCCATCTGAGGGTGGAGACTTCTGGCGGCAGAGGCCGTTCATGGGAACCCCCAAGGCCCAGTTTCAGGAGCAGTGGTCCCAACCGGTCCTAGCCAGCTCGCATCGGGCAGGAGCTGATTACAAGTTCCTGGGCTACGGGAGGCTGGGAGGCGTGCATTTAAAGAGGAAGAAAAGGAAAATAACCAAAGTGAGCTTGCTCAGTGAAAGCAGGCCACAGGGGTTTTTAAGCTGTTCCCTTTGCTGCTGTTCTGTGAGGAGCTCGGGAACTTCCGTTAGTCACCAGTCTCTGTCAACCCTGTGGGGCATGGTTTCATTACCGTGCACAAAAATTTTAGAAATCTTTTCTATATAAGACCCTTTTATAGATTTATTAAAATCGATGGGAAACTGCAACAAGAGAAGCCACCACTATGAGAAGCACGTACACCACAACGAAGAGTAGCCCCTGCTCGCCACAACCGGAGAAAGCTGCGTGCAGCAACGGAGACCCAATGCAGCAAAAAAAAATAATTATTATTTTTTAAAAATCAGTAGGAAAGAAAAGATGGTGAGGTAGAAGGACTTTGAGCTCACCTCCTCTCATGAGCACACCAAAATCACAACTGCTGAACAACCATCAAAATAAAAGACTGGAACCTTCCAAAACCAGATGTTCTACATCCAAAGACATGACGAAACCACAACGAGACAGTAGGAGGGGTTCACTTGCAATATAATCAAATCCCATACTACCCAGGTGGGCAAACCACAAACTGGACAATAATTATATTGCAGTTCTCCCACAGGGCACTTCCCTGGTGGCACAGTGGTTAGGACACCTTGCTCCCAATGCAGGGGGCCCAGGTTTGATCCCTGGTCAGGAAACCAGATCCCACATGCATGCCGCAACTAAGGGTTCATGTGCCGCAACAAAGGAGCCCGCAAGCCACAGCTAAGACCCAATGCAACCAAATAAATATGTAAATATTTTTTTAAAATGTTCTCCCACAGGAGTGAGAGCTCTGAGTCCCACATCAAGCTCCCCAGCCTGGGGGGGTCCAGCATTGGGAGGGGGAGCCCCCAGAGCATTTGGCTTCGAAGGCCAGTTGGGCTTGACTGTAGGAGCTCCACGGGACTGGGGGAAGCAAAGACTCCACTCTTGGCACACACAAGGTCCTGTGTGCACCAGAACTCGGGGCAAAATCAGTGACTTCACAGGAGCCTGGGCCAGACCTACCTGCTGGTCCTGGAGGTTCTCCTGGGGAGGTGGGAGGGGGCGCCTGTGGCTCTCTCTGGGGTCATGAAAACTGGTGGCGAACGTATCAGGGAGTGTTCACCTGTGTGAACTCACTAGAGGCAGACGTTTTGCTTGGCTCATTAGCACCAAGACCTGGCCCTATGCAACAGCCTATGGCTCAGTGCTGGGATGCCTCAGGCCAAGCCAACAGTGGGGGTTAAACAGCCCCACCCATCAACAGACAGGCTGCCTAAAGATCTCCTGAGCCCACAGCTACCTCTAGACATGGCCCTGCCCACTAGAGGGCCAAGACCAAGCTCCACCCACCAGTGGGCAGGCACCAGTCCTTCCCGCCAGGAAGGCTGCACAGCTGCTAGACCAGCCTCATCCGCCAGGGGGCAGATACCAGAAGCAAGAAAACTATGATCCCAGAGTCTGCAGAACTGAGTCCACAAACGCAGATCAGAACCTACTCTGGGACCACCTGGTCCCTGGCCCTTGGGTGATGAGAGGGGAGTGTACTGCTGGGACACATAGGACATCTCCTACAGAGGGCCACCTCTCCAAGATCAAGAAAAATAACTAACCTACCACATAAATAAAAATGCTAACAAATGTAAACAAAATGAGACAGCAAAGGAATACATTCCAGATGAAGGAACAACATAAAACACCAGAAGAACAACTAAGTAACGTGGAGATAGGCAATCTACCTGAGAAAGGGTTCAGGGTAATGGTCCTAAAGATGATCCAAGAACACAGGAAAAGAATGGATGCAGAGAGTGAGAAGTTACAAGAAGTCTTTAACAAAGAGAAGATATAAAGAAGAGGCAAACAGAGTTGAAGAATACAATAACTGAAATGAAAAATACACTCGAAGGAATCAATAGAATAAATGAGGCAGAAGAACGGATCAGTAAGCTGGAAAACAGAATAGTGGAAATCACTGATGCAAAACAAAATAAAGAGAAAAGAATGAAAAGAAAAAAGGACAGTTTAAGAGACCTCTGGGACAACATCAAATGCACCAACATTCACATTATACAGGAAGGAGAAAAGAGAGGGGAAGGGCATGAAAAATATTTTAAGAGATAATAGCTGAAAACTTCCCTAACATGGGAAAGGAAACAGTCACCCAAGGCCAGGAAGCACAGAGTGTCTCATACAAGATTAACCCCAGGAGGAACATGCCAAGACACATAGTAATCAAATTGACAAAAATTAAAGACAAAGAGAAAATATTAATATTAAAAGCAACAAGGGAAAAACAACAGATAACATAAAGGGGAATCCCATAAGACTATAAGCTGATTTTTCAGCAGAAACTGCAGGCCAGAAGGGAGTAGCACACTATATTTAAAGTGATGAAATGGAAAAACCTACAACCAAGAACACTCTACCCATCAAAGCTGTCATTCAGATTCGACAGAGAAATCAAAAGCTTTACATACAAGCAAAAGCTAAAAGAATTCAGCACCGTGAAGCAGCTTTACAACAGATGCTAAAGGAATTTCTTTAAGCAGGAAAGAAAAGGTCGTAACAAGAAAATTATGAAATGGGAATGCTCACCAAAACATACAGTAAAGGTAGGAAGTCATCCACACACAAATATGATATCAAAACCAGCCACCATGAGAAGAGGAGAGTACAAATGCAGGAAATGGGAATTGCATTTGAAATTAAGAGACAAGCAACTTAAAACAATCTTGTATATATATAGACTGCTGTATCAAAACCTCATGGGAAATGCAAACCAAAAAACTACAATAGATACACAAACAAAAAAGAAAAAGCAACTCAAACACAACACTAAAGATGGTCATCAAACCACAAAAGAAGAGAACAAAAGAGGGAGGGAAGAAAAAAGACCTACAAAACAACCCAAAACAATTAAGACAATGGCAATAGGAACATACATATCAATAATTACCTTAAATGTAAATGGATTAAATGCTCCAACCAAAAGACATAGACTAGCTGAATCGATATAAAAACAAGAGATGAATATGCTGTCTACAAGAGACCCACTTCAGATCTAGAGACATGTACAGACTGAAAGTGAGGGGATAGAAAAAGGTATTCCATGCAAATGGAAATCAAAAGAAAGCAGGAGTACCAATACTTATATCAGATAAAATAGACTTTAAAGATTGTTACAAGAGACAAGGACACTACATAATGATCAAGGGATCATCCAAGAAGAAGATATAACAATTGTAAATAGATATGCACCCAAAACAGGAGCATCTCAATATATAAGGCAAATGCTACACTAACGCAATAATAGTGGGGGACTTTAACACCCCAGTTACATCAATGGACAGATTATCCAGACAGAAAATCAATACGGAAACACAGGCATTAAATGACACATTAGACCAGATGGACTTAATTGACATTTTTAGAGCATTTTATGTGAAAGCAGCAGAATACACATTCTTTTCAAGTGCACATGGAACATTCGCCAGGATAGATCATATGCTGGTCCAGAAAGCAATTTTTGATAAATTGAAGAAAAAAATCATATCAATCTTCTTTTCCGACCACAACACTCTAAGATTAGAAATCAACTACCAGAAAAAAAAAACTGCAAAAAACACAAACACATGGAGGCTAAACAATATGCTACTAAACAACCAATGGACCACTGAAGAAATCAAAGAGGAAATTAAAAATTACCTAGAGATAAAATGAAAACATGATGATCCAAAACCTGTGGGACACAGCAAAAGCAGTTCTAAGATGGAAGTTTATAGCAATACAATCTTACCTCAGGAAACAAAAACCTCAAATAAACAACCTAAGTTTACATCTAAAGCAACTAAAGGGGAACAAACAAAACCCAAAGTTAGTAGAAGGAAGGAAATCATAAAGATCAGAGCAGAAGTTAATAAAATAGAGATGAAGAAAACAATAGAAAAGATCAATGAAACTAAAAGCTAGTTCTTTGAGAAGATAAACAAAATTGATAAACCTCTAGCCAGGCTCATCAAGAAAGAAAGGGAGAGGGCCCAAATCAATAAAATTAGAAATGAAAAAGGAGAAGTTACAACTAATACCACAGAAATACAAAGGATCATAAGAGACTTCTACGACCAACTATATGCCAATCAAAAGGACAACCTAGAAGAAATGGACAAATTCGTAGAAAGGTACAATCTCCTGAGATTGAACCAGGAAGAAACAGAATATATGAACAGACCAATTACAAGTACTGAAATTGAATCTGTGATTTAAAAACTCCCAACAAACAAAAGTCCAGGACCAGATGGCTTCACAGGCAAATTCTATTAAAAATTTAGAGAAGAGTTAACACCCATCCTTCTGAAAGTATTCCCAAAAATTGCAGAGGAAAGAACACTTCTGAACGCATTCTATGAGGCCACCATCACTCTGATACCAAACCAGACAAAGATACCATCAAAAAAGAAAATTACAGGCCAATATAACTGATGAACATAGATGCAAAAATCCTCAACACAATACTAGCAAACCAAATCCAAGAATACACTAAAAGGATCATAAACCATGATCAAGTGGGATATAAGCCAAGGATCAAGGATTTTTTCAATATCTGCAAATCAATCAGTATGATACACCACATTAACAAATTGAAGAATAAAAACCATATGATCATCTCAATAGAGGCAGAGAAAGCTTTTGACAAAATTCAACATTCGTTTATGATTAAAACTCTCCAGAAGGAAGGCACAGAGGGAACATACCTCAACATAATAAAGGCCATATATGATAAACCCACAGCCAACGTCATCCTCAATGAGGAAAAACTGAAAGCATTTCCTCTAAGATCAGGAACAAGACAAGGATGGTCACTCTCACTACTTTATTTTTTTTGAATTTTATTTTCTATATTTTTTTATACAGCAGGTTCTTATTAGTCATCCATTTTATACACATCAGTGTATACATGTCAATCCCAATCTCCCAATTCATCACATCACCACATCCACCCTCCCGCCACTTTCCCCCCTCCTTGGTGTCCATATGTTTGTTCTCTACATCTGTGTCTCAATTTCTGCCCTGCAAACCAGTTCATCTGTACCATTTTTCTAGGTCCCACATATATGCGTTAATATACGATATTTGTTTTTCTCCTTCTGACTTACTTCACTCTATGACAGTCTCTAGATCCACCCACATCTCTACAAATGACCCAATTTCATTCCTTTTTATGGCTGAGTACTATTCCATTGTATATATGTACCATATCTCCTTTATCCATTCGTCTGTTGATGAGCATTTAGGTTGCTTCCATGACATGGCTATTGTAAATAGTGCTGCAATGAACATTGGGGTGCATGTGTCTTTTTGAATTATGGTTTTCTCTGGGTATATGCCCAGTAATGGGATTGCTGGGTCATATGGTAGTTCTATTTTTAGTTTTTTAAGGAACATCCATACTGTTCTCCATAGTGGCTGTATCAATTTACATTCCCACCAACAGTGCAGGAGGGTTCCCTTTTCTCCATACCCTCTCAGCATTTGTTCTTTGTAGATTTTCTGATGAGGCCCATTCTAACTGGTGTGAGGTGATACCTCATTGTAGTTTTGATTTGCATTTCTCTAATAATTAGTGATGTTGAGCAGCTTTTCATGTGCTTCTTGGCCATATGTATGTCGTCTTTGGAGAAATGTCTATTTAGGTCTTCTGCCCGCTTTTGGATGGGGTTGTTTGTTTTTTTAATATTGAGTTGCATGAGCTGTTTATATATTTTGGAGATTAATCCTTTGTCCATTGAGTCATTTGCAAATATTTTTTCCCATTCTGAGGGTTGTCTTTTCATCTTGTTTGTAGTTTCCTTTGCTTTGCAAAGGGTTTTAAGTTTCATTTAGGTCCCGTTTGTTTATTTTTGTTTTCATTTCCATTACTGTAGGAGGTGGATCAAAAAAGATCTTGCTGTGATTTATGTCATAGAGTGTTCTTCCTATGTTTTCCTCGAAGAGTTTTATAGTGTCTGGTCTTACATTTAGGTCTCTAGTCCATTTTGAGTTTATTTTTATGTATGGTGTTAGGGAGTGTTCTAATTTCATTCTTTTACATGTAGCTGTGCAGTTTTCCCAGCACCACTTATTGAAGAGACTGTCTTTTCTCCACTGTATATCCTTGCCTCCTTTGTCATAGATTAGTTGACCATAGGTGCATGGGTTTATCTCTGGGCTTTCTATCCTGTTCCATTGATCTATATTTCTGTTTTTGTGCCAGTACCATATTATCTTGATTACTGTAGCTTTGTAGTATAGTCTGAAGTCAGGGAGCCTGATTCCTCCAGTTCCATTTTTTTCCCCTCAAGACTGCTTTGACTATTCGGGGTCATTTGTGCCTCCATACAAATTTTAAGATTTTTTTGTTCTAGTTCTGTAAAAATTGCCATTGGTAATTTGATAGAGATTGCATTGAACCTATAGATTGCTTTGGGTAGTACAGTCATTTTCACAATATTGATTCTTCCAATCCAAGATAATGGATATCTCTCCATCTGTTGGTATCATCTTTAATTTCTTTCAACAGTGTCTTATAATTTTCTGCATACAGGTCTTTTGTCTCCTTAGGTAGGTTTATTCCCAGGTATTTTATTCTTTTTGTTGCAATGGTAAATGGGAGTGTTTCCTTAATTTCTCTTTCAGATTTTTCATCATTAGTGTATAGGAATGCAAGAGATTTCTGTGCATTAATTTTGCATACTGCAACTTGACCAAATTCATTTATTATCTCTAGTAGTTTTCTAGTGGCATCTTTAGGATTCTCTATGTATAGTATTATGTCATCTACAAACACTGCCAATTTTACTTCTTCTTTTCCAATGTGGATTCCTTTTATTTCTTTCTCTTCTCTGATTGTCGTGGCTAGGACTTCCAAAACTATGTTGAGTAAGAGTGGCGAGAGTGGATATCCTTGTTTTGTTCCTGATCTTAGAGGAAATGCTTTCAGTTTTTCACGATTGAGAATGATGTTTGCTGTGGGTTTGTCATATATGGCCTTTATTATGTTGAGGTAGTTTCCCTCTATGCCCACTTTCTGAAGAGATTTTATCATAAATGGGTGTTGAATTTTGTCAAAAGCTTTTTCTGCATCCATTGAGATGATCATATGGTTTTTCTTCTTCAATTTGTTAATATGGTGTATCACATTGGTTGATTTGCCTATATTGAAGAATCCTTGCATCCCTGGGATAAATCCCACTTGATGGTATATGATCCTTTTAATGTGTTGTTGGATTCTGTTTGCTAGTATTTTGTTGAGGATTTTTGCATCTATATTCATCAGTGATATTGGTCTGTAATTTTCTTTTTTGTAGTATCTTTGTCTGGTTTTGGTATCAGGGCGATGGTGGCCTCATAGAATGAGTTTCGGAGTGTTCCTTCCTCTGCAATTTTTTGGAAGAGTTTGAAAAGGATGGGTGTTAGGTCTTTTCTAAATGTTTGGTAGAATTCACCTGTGAAGCCATCTGGTCCTGGACGTTTGTTTGTTGGAAGATTTTAAATCACAGTTTCAATTTCATTACTTGTGATCCATCTGTTCATATTTTCTATTTCTTCCTGGTTCAGTCTTGGAAGGTTATACCTTTCTAAGAATCTGTCCATTTCTTCCAGGTTGTCCATTTTATTGGCATAGGGTTGCTTGTAGTAGTCTCTTAGGATGCTTTGTATATCTGCGTTGTCTGTTGTAACTTCTCCTTTTTCATTTCTAATTTTATTGATTTGTGTTCTCTCCCTCTTTTTCTTGATGAGTCTGGCTAATGGTTTATCAATTTTGTTTATCTTCTCAAAGAACCAGCTATTAGTTTTATTGATCTCTGCTTTTCTTTTGTTTCTATTTCATTTATTTCTGCTCTGATCTTTATGATTTCTTTCCTTCTGATAACTTTGGCTTTTGTTTGTTCTTCTTTCTCTAGTTCTTTTAGGTGTAAGGTTAGATTCTTTATTTGAGATTTTTCTTGTTTCTTGAGGTAGGCTTGTATAGCTATAAACTTCCCTCTTAGAATTGCTTTTGCTGCATCCCATAGGTTTTGGATCCTCGTGTTTTCATTATCATTTGTCTCTAGGTATTTTTTGATTTCTTCACTGATCTCTTGATATTTAGTAATGTATTGTTTACCCTCCATGTGTTTGTGCTTTTTATGTTTTTTTCCCTGTAATTGATTTCTAATCTTATAGTGTTGTGGTCAGAAAAGATGCCTGATATGATTTCAATTTTCTTAAGTTTACTGAGGCTTGATTTGTGACCCAAGATGTGATCTATCCTGGAGAATGTTCCATGTACACTTGAGAAGAAAGTGTAATCTGCTGTTTTTGGATGGAATGTCCTACAAATATCAATTAAATCTGGTCTATTGTGTCATTTAAAGCTTGTGTTTCCTTATTTTCTGTTTAGATGATCTGTCCACTGGTGTAAGTGAGGTGTTAAAGTCCCCCACTATTATTGTGTTACTGTCGATTTCCTCTTTTATAGCTGTTAGCAGTTGCCTTACGTATTGAGGTGCTCCTATGTTGGGTACATATATTTTTATAATTGTTCTATCATCTTCTTGGTTTGATCCCTTGATCATTATGTAGTGTCCTTCCTTGTCTCTTGTAACAGTCTTTATTTTAAAGTCTATTTTATCTGATATGAGTATTGCTACTCCAGCTTTCTTTTGATTTCCATTTGCATGGAATATCTTTTTCCATCCCCTCACTTTCAGTCTGAATGTGTCCCTAGGTCTGAAGTGGGTCTCTCTGAAGTGGGTGGATGAGGCTATCTAAGAGGCTTGTGCAAGTTTCCTGATGAGAGGGACTGCCCACGCTTCTCAGTCTTGGCTCTATGCTTGGGGAGCTGCTCTGTGTCCTCAAGGCCTTGGGGGCATCCTGGCTCCACCCACCAGGACTCTGGGCTTCTTCCTCACAGAGCAGAAGGTCTTCCTCGATCCAGGTCTTGATCCAGGTCTGTAGGCACGACACAGCCCACCTTCTCTGTTCACTGAGTTCTGAAGGCTGGGAAGTCCAAGATCAAGATGCCAGCTGATTGGTCTCTAGTAGAGCACCCTTCCTAGCTTGCAGACAGCTGCCTCCTTGCTGTGTTCTTCCCACTTTTTTTTTTTTTTTTTTTGGCCATGCCACACCGCTTGCAGGATCTTAGTTTCCTGACCAGGGACTGAACCCAGGGCCACAGCAGTGAAAGTGCCAAGTCCTAACCACTGGACTGCCAGGAATTCCTTACCACTTTTATCCAACATAATTTTGGAAGTCCTAGCCACAGCCATCAGAGAAGAAAAACAAATTAAAGGAATTCAAATTGGAAAGGAAGAAGTAAAACTATCACTGTTTGCAGATGACATTACACTATACATAGAAAATCCTAAAGATGCCAACAGAAAACTACTAGAGCTCATAATGAATTCAGTAAAGTTGCAGGATACAAAATTAATACACCAAAATCCACTGCATTTCTATACACTAACAGTGAAAGATCAGAAAGAGAAATTAAGGAAAGAATCCCATTTACCATCACATCAAAAAGAATAAAATACCTAGGAATAAATCTGCCTAAGGAGGCAGAAGACCTGTACTTTGAAAACTATAAGATGCTGACAAAAGAACCTGAAGATGAAAAAACAGATGGTTAGATATACCGTGTTCTTGGATTGAAAGAATTAATATTGTTAAAATGACCATACTGCCCAAGGCAATCTACAGATTCAATGCAATCCCTACCATATTACCAATGGCATTTTTCACAGAACTAGAACAACAACAAAAATTAATTTGTATGGAAACAAAAAAGACCATGAATAAGCCAAAGCAATCATGAGAAAGAAAAACATAGTTGGAGGAATCAGGCTCCCTGACTTCACACTACTACAAAGCTACAGTCATGAAAACAGTACGGTACTGGCACAAAAACAGACACATAGTTCAGTGGAACAGGATAGGAAGCCGAGAAATAAGTCCATGCACCTATGGTCAATTAATCACAACAAAGGAGGCAAGAACATGCAATGGAGAAAAGACAGTCTCTTCAATAAGTGGTGCTGGGAAAACTGGACAGCTACACGTAAAAGAAAGAAATTAGAACATTCTGTAACATCATATACAAAAATAAACTCAAATGGATTAAAGACCTAAATGTAAGACTGGATAGTATAAAACTGCTAGAGGAAAATGTAGGCAGAACACTATTTGACATAAATCACAGCAATATCTTTTTGGATCCATCTCCTAGAGTAATGGAAATAAAAACAAAAATAAATGAATGAGACCTAATTAAACTTAAAAGCTTTTGCACAGCAAAGGAAACCACAGACAAGATGAAAAGACAACCCAAAAAATGGGAGAAAATATTTGCAAACAATACAACCGACAAGGGATTAATGTCCAAAAGGTACAGACAGCTCAAACAACTCAATATCAAAAAACCAAATGACCCAGTCCAAAAAATGCGCAGAAGACCGAAATAGACATTTCTCTGAAGAAGACATACTGATGGCCAAAAGGCACATGCAAAACGCTCAATATTACTAATTATTAGAGAATGCAAATCAAAAGTACACCAGTCAGAATGGCCATCATCGAAAAGTCTACAAATAATAAATGCTGGAGAGGGTGTGGAGAAAAGGGAACCCTCTTGCACTGTTGGTGGGAATGTAAATTGGTGCAGCTACTGTGAAGAACAGTATGGAGGTTCCTTACAGAACTAAAAATAGAACAACCATATGATCCAGCAATCCCATTACTGGGCATATATCCAGAGAAAACCATAATTCGAAAAGTTACATAGCAGCACTATTCACAACAGTCAAGACCTAGAAGCAACCTAAGTACCCATCGAGAGAGGAATGGGTAAAGAGATGTGGTACATATATAAAATGTACCAGCCATAAAAAAGAATGAAATAATGCCATTTTCAGCAATAGGACCTAGAGATTATCATACTAAGTGAAATAAGTCAGACAAAGAGAAATATCATATGATATCACTTATATGTGGAGTCTAAAAAATAAAAGATACAAATGAATTTATCTACAAAACAGAAATAGACAGAAAAACACTTATGGCTACCAAAGGGGAAAGGAAGGGGGAGGGATAAATTAGGAATTTGGGATTAACATATATACATCCTATATGTAAAACAGTCAACAAGGACCTACTGTATAGCACAGGGAACTATACTCAATATTTTGTAATAACCTAAGGGAAAAGAATCTGAAAAAGAATTATATAACTGGATCACTGTGCTGTACACCTGAAACTAACATGACATTGTAAATCAACTATACTTCAATAAAATTTTTAAAAATAAAATTAGATCAATATAGTGGCTTAAGGAATAGACATCCGGTTTCAGAAAATATTTCAACTAGCTCATTTTAAAGTGCTTATCACTGTGATATGAGTGGATTACAAATATTAAACCATCCTGTTGTTTTTACAAACATGGCGTGCGTTGCCCGTAGCAACTTTCAAAGTAAACACTCTGGCACCTTTTGGTTTCATAACCCCTTCCTCAGATCGGCATCTGGGGGCAGCACACATCAAAATAAGACTGTCTCACACCCACATGTGTAGGGACCAGATAAAAGGGAACCAATCATCTTTTTTTTTTTTTTTTTTTTCAATTCGGTGGTGCGTTGCTGTGCAGAGTTGCAGGAAAAGGGCCACAGGATAGAATGGAAACTCAGACCAAGTGTGCAGATGAGGAAGGGCTCGCACCACTGGCACAGGAGGGTCCGTCCAAGCCCTGCACTGAGAGACTCAACCAAAGGGCAACCGCCTTCCAGCAGCTGAAGGAGTGTCCCGGGATGACCCCAGCGCCCTTAAAACGTCTGCCTGAGAAAGCTGCCACCGCCAGAATTTACTCTTTGCTCCTTTAGAAAGCTTGCAGTGCTCAACCCGCCCTCTGTTCTCTGAGATGTGAGACTGCCACCCGGAACTGTTTCCTCCAGGAGCTCTCTCTGAAATGTAAACATCCGGGGAGGATGGGGACTAATTCCGTGGGTACCTTGCTTCATGTGGCACCACCGCCTCCTGCCATAAGGATAGAAGTTTGTTTCTCCTCCATAAAAGCGCGAGTGAACAAACCCAGGTGGCCCAGTCACGTGGACCAATCCCGTCCCAGCTCCCAGTGCCCTTCCAAAGCCAGTCAGCCTTTCAAACTCCAGCCTTTTGCTTCAGGAAACTAGTTCCGATCACGCTGGACCCTCTTTCCATTGGCCTCACCGCTTTAGCAGCCTCTGGCTTTGTTCATCTTTGACAAGGGCTGGCTTCGCCTGTGATTTGTTAAACTGATGTGAGCTGTCTCCTGGGCAGAGCTGTAACAGGCAGGATTTGGACGGAGGTACCACTTTACAAGCCAAATGACATACAGAGTTTCATCAAATAAAAGAA
This sequence comes from Globicephala melas, assembly GCF_963455315.2. Taxonomy (NCBI): domain Eukaryota; kingdom Metazoa; phylum Chordata; class Mammalia; order Artiodactyla; family Delphinidae; genus Globicephala; species Globicephala melas. The sequence goes on along the minus strand of NC_083334.1, from coordinate 33,482,802 downwards.
AAACTCTTTATTTATGGAAGTGGAAGGGTGTGACCTCTAATAAGATAAAATGCAAGAACAAACAGCCATGAAAGGTGGGAAAATAGAAAAAGAACTGACCTCTGTCGAAAAAATCCAGCAGTCAGGACAGAATCCCACCAGACCTGAGATGGTAATGGACACCGTGGGAAGCCGTGGGCTCGGCCCTGCGGGGAGTGAGGCCAGCTGTCCTTACAGCTGCGTTTGGGATGGATTCTGCAAAGGAAAGCTAGCGGGATGCTGGCATCTTTTATCTGGCGCAGTGTTTGCAACATACATAATTAGATAAGGGGGTTACAGGGTCTGGAGCATCTTATGACATGACGCAAACATCTAGCATTTCTATCAACTTTGAAATCGGAAACACATGTAGCCTGAAGAAAAAAAATGTTTGGAACTAATGCCCAACAAAAACTGATTACCGGGAGAAAAATGGTGGCTTGCTACACCAGTGAAAACAGATTACACAGATATGCAGCTGAAGACAACCACTGGCGATGCGTCTTCCCGCCTAATTTCAAAGTTTAAACAGAAGGTGTGTTTAAAACCTCAGAAGCTGCATTGTTCACAGGGCCATGGCTGCTACAGCGTACTGCTTAGGATTTTTAAAGATCTACCCCTGGTTTTTTACGATTGATGGAAATCTCTTTCTGAAAGGCAGTTTGATTTGCTGAGAAAATTTCTCAAAGTCCTTTTGTCACCCCCATTTATTTGGAAAACAGGACTACATTAAAGGAAAAATAAAAAATAGTATGTTGACTTTCATTTAAGCTGATACCATCTGATACAAACCAGATTATTGTGCATTTATGAACGAGGCCCTTTATGGGCCAGAATGAAGTGAGGTCAAGTGTAAGAGCAGCAGTTTATTCACCTAATTATAAAGCGGAATTAGGAAAATAAGTGCAAAAAATGAATAAACAATGTCAAATTATTACATCCCCACTCCAGGACAGTACTTTCTGCTTTGTTACACAAGGACTCCACCCAACTTCCCCATGGGATGCACTGTGACATGGGTTTTCTGCAGCCACCGCTGCACACGGTTGTCCCCACTGCCATGTCCCACTCCACCACTCACCCTGCACACTCCCTGCCCTCCCCAGGGAGGTGACAGCTGTCCCCGCTCAGCCCTGGGCCAGGCCAGCCCAAGCTCCCTCGTCACGGCTGGTCTTGCACAGTTTGGGGAGCGTTTTCCGGCCAATAACGTTATGAGGCACAGAGGGGATGCCCGCTCCCTCCCGTGTGGCGCTGGCCGAGTGTGTGTGTCTGTCGTGATGGCAGTGGGGTGGGCATCTCAGCCGTGAAGCGACCTGAGCGGGAGCCCACCCGCCGTGGGACCACTTATGTGCGATGCTCTGCTTATAACCCAGCTGGATGGGGAGTTTCTGCTCCATCCGGCTCAAGACATCCTAACCGATGGACACCCCGACTTGAAAACTGCTTCTGGAGAGGCCCAGCTCAGCCTTACCTGCTGAGACTTGGAATGACATAGCCATGACCACCCACAAATGTGCACCGCAAGAGAGGGGTTTCCTCAAAGATGACAGCTCTCCCCACGCGCACACGTGCACACACACACGCACACGCACGTGCGCACACACACACATTAGCTCCAGATACACGCGAAATTTTACCTATGAAAAGCAAACCCACCACCCCATTTTGCTTTCACACGTTTATTTAGCGCCTGCTCTGCACGGGCCACTGTGGCGTGCGTGAAGAATGTGCCTTATCCGCCACAAGCTCACAGGCCAGCGTGGGAAACTGGTCATGTACCCAAATCACTGTCATGCAAGGCAGAGAGCAACAAGCGCCACAAGACTGAGCCCAATCAGATATTACGAGAACTCAGAGCAAGAAAATATTACTTAGGGACAAGACTAAGAGATTAGAGAAGGTGCCTTAGAAGCAGGGGGCAAATGTGATAGGTCAAGGGTCGATGGGAGAACATTAAGGGGATTAATCAACCTCAGGGGCAGGAGGCAGCTGATGGGGCTGCAAGGAGCAGGCTGGGTCCAGGGGGCTGGACACAGCCGAGGTGTGCTGGGCTTAACGGAGGACGGCTCTACCTGCCAGCAAAGCTGTTCGAACTTCAGTGTAAGTGCTTATAAGGAGGTGATGTGAGTCAGCTCTGTTTATGAAGTGTAATCTGGGGCAGTGGACAGTGGCTTTACAGAAGGAGGGACTGAGGGAAGGAGGCCGGTTGAAAAATGATTCCTCTTGGCATCTGGGCAAGAGTAACAGGCAGTGACCGTGAGAACTGAGACGACTTGGCAATGACTAAACATGGGAAAGGGGGACAGAGGAGGTAAAGCGGGTGAAAGACAGTTTTATCCGAGAGACAGAGGGTCACCTGTCTGCAGAGTTGGGACAATCCAAGCCGGAAAGGCTTGTGTTTGAGAAGAGAGGGTGGAGGGGGAAGCCTGAATGCTGGCGGACACCCAGGTGGACAGGTACAAGTTGGGATGAGAGTTCGGGTAGAGACGGGGTAGCTGGAAACTCACTATCCAAGCAGGGTGATAGCTGACATGAGGGGACAGGTCGAAGTGACCCCGCCTCACCATGCAAGGATGCTCCGAAGTACAACCTATAGCCACATCTTCCTTCAGTGTGGAATTCTCACAGGAAATCCCGAAGTAGGGTGCTGCAAAACGGGGGTGCTGGTCCCCTGTGTTCTCCTCCTTCACTCCTGAGAAACAATTCTGCAGTTTGGTGATTCCAAGCAGGAAAGCTGCCTCCACTGTGGAGGGTCATTCTGAAAAGAGTTACTCTGATGAGAGTTTTTTAAACTTCTCATTTATTTTCAAGAGTTTTCTGTAACAAAATTATTTTTCTAAGGATTTCAGAAATGCCACTGATGTCTCCCACCCCACTGGGTCTCAGAGCTGGAGGGGAGCTGAGCGGGCAGCACTGTGTCCCTCGTTGTGAGGGGACCTGCCTCGCGTCTGACCCGGCAAGGACGCCACAGCAGGAGCCCGGCCGAGACCATGAGCTTCTCTCTCTTCCTAGAGTCAGAGGATGGCCTGGGGGACCAGCTACCACCCAGACACACAGGCAGAAAGACAGACAGGCAGGCAGGAGGTGGGTGGGTAGAGAGACAGGTATATGCAAGGGTGGCTGGGAATAACACACCTACTGTTTCACTTGTTTTTCAAATGAGGAAAAGGAGAAAATGGCTTCTGATAGAAAGGCATTTTTTTGGACCCACCAGTTACTTACAGATCTGAAAGGAGATTACTTGGAATTTCTTGAAATACTAAACTGTACGTAACTGAAATATGTTAGACTATGTTACCACACACTATACCCAATGAGCTTCACAGTCAGACACAACAGAAACGGTGGTATCTTGGTCGGCGTGGACCAGCACAGAAAGGCAGTCTGCAGGAAAGATCATAAGGTCAGAACTTAGGTGGTCACAGAAGCAAAATGGCCTGGTTAACTCCCTTGTGAAAAATTAGAGGAGAAATCCTTAGAATGAAGTTGCAAAGGCATCCATTTCTACAGAAGATGGAGAGGAAAGACAATCACGTTTCAGACGTCTGAGTCTCACGTATACAGAGTCAGATGAGCCACGTCCGATAATCAACCAGCCTGAGCACGTCCGCATCGCCCCCAATAACCTGCAAATATGCAGTTTTATAACGAATGGCTCCTTTTAATGATGCCCCAGGCCCTGTTGTCTGCTAGCAACACATCTCAGCTGGGGCCTCAGATTTTCCAAAACACCTTCTTCTTATAGAGAACGTAAGCGATGAGCACCCAGAGTGCAGTGGCGACTATGTTCTGAACGAGATGCTCCCTGTGTGACTGGTTGTCCCCCAGCTTCCACTGGAAGGGGAAGTAGCTGGCGAAGACCTCGTGGCCCACGTATACCAAGATTGAGTTCATTCCTAAGGAAACACAGCTGGTTATTGACTTAACTCTTGAAATTTGCCTTTAGTTCAGTGAAAAAAGAAAAAGTGCCCACTTGTTATTGGCTACTCCAAAAATAAGTGATGCGAATCTTAGAGATTTGAGTGTGAACCTTATCCAAAAATTATTAGAAAACATTCCTTTGGTAAGTGTAATTCTGGAATACCGAATTTGAAAGGAAAGCCAGAATTATTCATTTATATTCTCCACACAGAAAACTGGAGGACCAATGAGCGTAACTGTTACTGGACTCGGGGCTGAAACGAGTCACTGAAGTCATCTGCTGTCTCTCATCTCGGGCAGAACCCGTGCATCTCCGCGTGGTGTCTCTTAGGCACCGCCTGTAGGGCAGGGGGTTTACATGAGAAAGCACGGCCCTGTTTGTGAAGCTCGAGGGACTGGACGACGTGCCTGAAGCGGCCAGAGGGGTGCATTTATGATCCCACAACCTAAATGGTAAAACGAGGTGGCGCTGCTCGGGGACAGGCCCAGCAACACCCTGCATGGACCCCCTCGGACCATCTCGGTCGGCGCCTTGGACACACCCGGCACCCGCGGCCTCTGGCCCGTCCGCTGGGTCCCCTCCTCCGCGAGGCCTGGGGCCGGTTGGTGGGGGGACTCACCAGGGTAGAAGAACGGGGTTCCCGTCCACAGCCCCTTCACGTCCACAACGGGGTACAGGACCAGCAGGATGAAGAAGGCAAAGGAGCTCAGCGTGGTGACATAGGAGATGGACCTGGGGGACAGCGGGCATCTCAGGGCTCCCGAGAGCACATCCAATGCCAGCCCGACCGGATGTGAAAACGACAGGCTTTCTGTACCTACCAGAGGTTTTTGTTTACTGGAATAAAGCCTTCATTTTCGGAAGCCTTTGTCAAAGCAACAGAAATAAACCCCTAGAAGCGGGGAGAAGATGTTAAAGTTTTTTACATCATCTCAAGAAACAATTGTGGTTCAAAACTGAAGAAAAGGAGTGACTTAATTGCTTAGGGAAGGCTGAAAACTGTGCCCTCTGTTTTATTCTTTTAACTGGAAAAACATTTTTAAGATGTGTAACTAAAAATGTTCTCCAAAAAACCTCTTTTCAGCATTACTCTTGAGTTGAAGGTAAACGACCTTATCAACTGGAGTGAATCCGTGGAGGAAACAGGGCTGCCAGGTCAGGGGTGAAAGAACAGCTAAGCTTATCTTTTGCCCCCAGTGAACCTGTTATCCTTGGCCTGGGCCTTCTGGCAAAGGTCCCCACCAGAACCCACACCTCCGCTCCATTTCCTCATATCTTCATTGACTTATTTATAAAGACATTTTCCTAAGAAAATCAACCTGAGAACTTAGGTGTCGAGACTTTTCCTCTCTGATATTCAAGTGAAGAAGAATGTTACCGATGCGAAGTGACAGCTGCTGTCTATCCCACGGCCGGCCACTAAACATTTTATGTCTTTGAAATGTGTATGTGTGAAAAGAAGGAATTTCAGTGAGGACCATCCGCTACTTACAAGGAAACAACCCCAGGTAGCGAATCTGATCAGGATGCCTTTAGTCTGATCCTTGTAATACAGGAGTATTTTCCCTGCCTGGGGAAGAAAACGCACAGTATGACCAAGAGAATCACCTACGATGTGTTCTTATTTCATACTCATCCACTGTCCTAACCGCTCGACAGGCGGACTCACCTGCAGGTACCGGGGTTACAAGGGGATGAACGGTACCCCTGTCCTTGGCTAGTGGAGGCCTAGAGGCACAGGGACCACTGGGGAGGGAGGGAGGGAAGGAGGGAGGGAGGGAAGGGGATGCGCAGAGGAGGTACCGCCAGGCTGAGGATATGAGCACAAAGCAGGAACAGTGTCTGGGCAGTAAGGAACAGCATGCACAGGAGTATGTCACACGGGTGAAAACGCACAGCCTCCCCGAGGTGCTGCAGGTAATTCAGAAAGGCCGGGGGTGGGCAGAGGTGGGAAGGTGGGAGCAGGTAGGCACGAGCTTTCTCCCACAGGTGATGGGAGCCAAGGAAAGTCACTTTTCCCCCACTAAGTGACAAGGGACCAGCTCAGGCTGGCCTGCTAGATGGCCCAGTCTGGCAGGGGTACAGAAGAGGGACAGAACAGCGTGGACCCAGAGGCAGGGAAACACTTTAAAAACAGAAAAATCTGGACTTTGCATAGCCCCACCCTCCTGCAAATTAGGAATTAATTTCTGAAAACATCAGAGAAAGTGTTAACAATAACTTAAAATAGCTAAAATTTATGAATGTCCTGGTCTTAGAACCTTATGTGAATTAACTGATTTAGGTGTGCCTACTTATTTGGGTGCCACTGAATCACAGAGGGTGCAGTAACACTCCCGGAATGACCCGGCTAGTAAGCGGGGTCAAGTCCAGGCCCCGGCGCCGGGCTGTACTCCTCGGCACCCACCCTCGGCTGTCCTGCAGGCGCAGATTTACCTGGAGAGCACGTGGGGGGATTAAATGCATTTATGAATAAAAGCACCCAATGTAAACTCTACAGTGCTGCGGAGAGAAAGGCAGTATCTCTAAATAGGAAATTATTTCATCACCAAAACGTATATGCTGTAGACCTGCACTGTCCCACGTGGGAGCCACTGACCACCTGTGACAATTTCAGTTTCAATTTAAATGCCGTAAAATTAAAAACCAGTTCCTCCGTCAGACCAGCCACGTCTGAGGACTCAGCGGCCACATGGACAGCACACGCGGAGCATTTTTACCGTTGCAGAGGCCCCCCTGCAGGAGGCTGGACCCGGTCTTTCCCCGCCCCCGTCATCTGCCCGCAAATAATAGTTTCAAACACCAATAAGGAGAACTTCAGCAAGGAAAATCTAGACTGCTCAGAATCCTAACAAACACGTGAGAGAAGCCAAGAACAACCTGTACTGACTTTGGCATACAACAGGCATAACCTGAAACTGTGCCAACTGTACACACAAGGTGACAGGTGACCTTCCAAAGGCCGCCAGCCCAGCAGGGACCCCTCTCAGCCAGGGGCTGCTGTGCGCCCACTGCCGAGATGAGCCGTATGAATAACTTTTTTGGAGAATATAGGAATTATACCTAATTATTCGAAAGTGCTAAATTTTAGCAACCTCTGGTTTTGACCACCTGTCAAATATAAACAGAATTTATTAGGTCTGAAACACAGAAGATGTGCTTCCAGTTACTTATTTTAATCAAATGGTTTTTGGATTAGTAATGAATCAATAACCATGAACTGTCAGGAACACGCATTCTCATGAAATGAACAAATACCTGAACTCCTAAAAATGCCATCACGATGGAGTTGATGGTCCCCAGGATGCCTTCTGGGTCGTAGGCCACCTCGGTGTGATAAAGCACCTGACAGGGCAGGACAAGCAGGCGGGACTCACCCAAGGATCACAAAAAGCACACAGCAACTCACAGACAAAATGCAAACTCGGATACACCCCAGTATTCAACATTTTTGGTTTTGCTGCAGAAATTCACTGCTAACTTATGGGGATGACGGGCAGAATACTCCTGGCCAAGAAAGTGTGTGGCATGTGACACTCTGGCATGTGACACTCTCCCCACATGGGAGACCGTGCTGGGCCCTGTGGCTGTGACACTACACGTCCCTAACCAGCTTCAAACACCACACATGACACCTTCTAATTTTCAGGTTTACTCTTTGCGGCCGACCCTACTGTAACGTCGACAGCTTCCTTTCTTCTTTTAAGGCAAATAACGATAAGAAAAATACCTTTGTATTATTTCATTATAAAAGAAATCGTTCTTGTAGAAACGGCAGAAATTTGGAACCAGTCATTGCAGTGGGTGCTGGAAGGCACTGCCCAGCTATCTGGCCCCCGCCTGTCCATCCCACCCCTTTTGCAACTAAAGCATCCACTCCCCCGGCTGCTAGACGTATCCATGGCCCAAAGCTCTCAGCAGCTTCTGGATTTGTCCCTGAAGACAGCTGCCCCTCAGGAGTCGCCCTCTGGCCAGGCCATCACATCCCACCCGGGATATCTAGAGCCTGGTCCCTCACCTCACTGAGAACAACCCTGAAGGGCCGCCCCAGCCCCCAGGAGACCAGCGGGGGCCTGCGTGTGGCTGTCCCCACTGCCCCGTCCTGTTTCCTCCAGACCCACACGTGCTGATCCCAAAAGCACTGTCTGACAGACCTCCCTCACGGGAAGCTGTCCCCATACCTGAGATGTACAAGAAAGCACCTTGCTGCACACCTGACACCAGGCAGTCTCACTTTAACAGCCAAAGAAATGTCTACATGCCGCCCACAACCAACATTAAACTGAAGTCTGTAAAGTCAGCCAACTTTTCAAATAAAACTTCGTTCCACCCAAGTCTATTTCGTGGACACAGTTCGGAGTTGGCTCTTTCCCTTCCTTCCCCTCAGTGTCCGGTTCCAAGTTGGAGCCAGGCTCACTCACAGCCGAGGAAGGATGCTGGTAAAGGTGATGGTCTCCTAGGAGCAGGCGGTCAATGTAGCCGGCAGCGCCTCCCGTGCAATTCGGATACTTGCCCCAATCTCCGAGGCCCCCGGGGCCCAGATAGCCGCTGGGGAAGCGAGAACATGCACTTCACCCACCAGACTTAGGGGCAGGGGGATGTACACCGGTGATGTGCGTGCCCACAAAGAGCCGCAAACACCCACCAGCCTGACGACCCCGGGGCACCATGCACGTCCGCTGCGGGGCCCCTGACTCGACGGCTGCCCGAGGGGTAAGGCGGGAGCCCAACGTCTGTCCCACCGACCCTGGAAAACCTCATGGAGACAGGCCTCTGGACACGTGCCCAAACCCCCTCCCACACAAGGGGAGAAGAGAGAGAGGAAGGGAGGTCCCAATGTGGGAAATCCGACAGCTGTAACTCAGGGGCTCGGACTTGGCAAAAAGGGGATTCCCGCAGGGCTGGCTCACGTAGGGCATCCGGGAACAGGTAAGAAGAAGGTCAAGGCCAGCCAAACACCTTCCAGCATCAGGATGAAGAGCCACTGGGGCCAGCTGGATGTGATGTCCAGCAGAGAAAAGCAGCTTCTCTCCTGCAGGGGCGGGGCATAAAAAACGTGAGCTAAACGCAAGTGGAATGGGACACAATACACAGTGCAGTACATGTACTCAGAAAATTCTCTGTGACGCTCCTCTTGGCCTTTACGGTAGTAACACAAAATAGACGTGTGTTTATTCCATATGTGGCATGTGGTCTAGATGCTTCATCTCTATGACGTAGCACAGTAAAAGGCCAGTTAAGAAGAAATCAGTGGACAATTCCACTCCTATACCCAAGAGATCTGAAGAGAGATGTTCGTACAAAAACTTGTACACAAATGGACATAGAATCACTATGCGTAATATCCAGAAAGTGGAAACAAGTCAAATATCCATCACCTGATGACTGGATACACAATGTGGTACATTCGTAAAATGCAGTATTATTCAGAAGTAAAAAGGAATCAAGTACTGATGGTATAACATGGATAAACCTCAAAAAATATTCTGCTAAATGAAAGAAGCCAGACACAAAAAGCCACATATTCTGTAATTCCATTTCTAGGACATGTCCAGAACAGGCAGATCTATAGACAGAGAGTAGATTAGGGGTTGCCTAGGGCTGGGGGGACCTGGGGTTGGAGAGCGGCTGGTAGTGAGGACAGGGTGTTTGGGGGGATAATGAAATTGTTCTAGAATTAGACAGTGGTGACGACTGCACGACTCCATGAATATACTAAATATCCCTCAATTTTGCGCCTCAAATGTGTAAGCTTTATGGTATGTGAATTATATCTCAATAAAGCTATTATTTTAAAAAGAAATAAAGAGACTTCCCTGGTGGCGCAGTAATTAAGAATCTGCCTGCCAATGCAGGGGACACAGGTTCGAGCCCTGGTCCGGGAAGATCCCACATGCCGCGCTGCGACTAAGCCCGTGCGCCACAACTACTGAGCCTGCGCTCTAGAGCCCGCGAGCCACAGCTATTGGGCCTGCGAGCCACAACTACTGAAGCCCACGCACCTGGAGCCCGTGCTCCGCAACGAGAGAAGCCACCGCAATGAGAAGCCCGCGTGCAGCAACAAAGAGTAGCCTCCGCTTGCCGCAACTAGAGAAGGCCCGCGCGCAGCAACAAAGACCCAACACAGCCAAAAATAAATTAAATTAAATTAAAAGAAATACAGCTATATTTTAAAAAAGGAAAATAAAATTTAAGCTTTTGGAGCTTAAAATGGAAAGAGAGGGAAGGAGAGGTGCAGCCCACCACTCCTGGTGTCCCCCCAGCCCTGGGCTCCACTGTGGGACCTGGATGAGCCTTGCAGACCCTCCGGTTCCCCACAGCCAGCAAGGTCAGGTTCACATGTGCACATGGAGCCCCTGTGTGCCTTCCATAGCCTACAGCAGAGGGCACGGGTGTGCCAGCAGGGGTCGGGGGGCGCGGTGTGAAGGAGTGAAGTGTAAATGCTCTCCAAGCACGTAAAACCAAGGGATCATTACAGGAAAAACCAAGAGAACCGGGGATTCAGTGATGAATTTGCTAGTTACCCACACAGGAAGGAGCTGGACAACAAATGCAGCTTTATTAACTTACTGTGAAGTAGGACCCCAAATGGAAGCATTTAAATATTTCCACCTGAAGTTTTACTTTCGTTGGGGGAAAAAAAATAGTGGTCATCTGAGTAAACTCAACTCAGCAATTTATAATAAGACAGAAAGTAATTACAAAAGAGGTGAGATGCTCACATACTTCTTACAAAGAAGACACAGGAAGCGGCCCAGGGCGGAACTGTCATCTCCTGGCCCAACATTGGCACTGTCCAAGTCGAACCTCTGCAGCATGTGTATAGACACTGAAATGTTCTGTGAGGTTTTTGTGTATCCTTACCACCAGGAAATTGAAAAACTGGCAGTAATTCCCCCAAGAGGCTGGACCAGCCAACTAGAAGATGGTGATGTTATTTAACGCCATCACATTCATTTGATTAATGGAAACTGAAATATGTGTTAAGAGGGTAGATCTCATGTTATGTGTTTTTTACCACAATTTAAAAGAAGATTGATATAAAGACTAAATAAAAATAACTAATTGAAGAGAAAAAAGAATGTTTTTGACTAACTGAGTTAAAGAGTCTTGTAGTCTCTGGTACTGCACTCAAAACTAAAGAAAGTTCTAGTACCTAAACAGGGACCTCTCCCCCTTTCATAATGCAGGGTTTCTCACCGAGGTGCAGATCTCAGGCACGGGCTTGGCAAAGAGCAGCTCCAACACGGCGACCACAAAGTAGGTGCCCCCGAGCCGCTGGAGCACGCCGGGGATCCGCACCTTCTCCCAGGACACTGCGGGACGCACAGGGTACAGGGGTGTCAGCCGGCACTGCTCACTTCACCCCAAGATGACACCACTGTTTCCTGAGGGGGGAGACAGACTTCCATTGCATCTGAGGAAGTTAAGCTCTTGGAGATGGAAACACACGTGGTCAAGGGCCTGGCTCACACACGGCAGTGACGCTGGGCTAAGAGCCAGGGAGGGTCCGGCTCGGTGTGGGGATAACGCAGACGCCCTCGGCCCTGAAGCCCTGCCCCACCCCGCCTCGGCCTTTCCCATCAGGAGTGTGGACTCAACTCACATCCAGCAGGAGCCTGCAGACCCAGCGCAGCCCGCGGACTGTCCCTGCCATGCAGGCTACGTGACTGTATCACTGCCCGAGGGTAACCCTATAAGGACCCCCGCAGTGTGTCCTGGGAGCAGTGGCCCTCTGTTGGGGGATCCATCGAATGGACTTTTCTGTGACACCTTCCCTTAGCACCCCACCTCCTCCCGTCGCCTGAAGCCTTAGTGCTTCTTGCCTGAGGGGTTCACCTGGCACCTGCCTGGATAAGTACGTCTTCTTTCTGCTAATGACACCGTAAGCCCCTTGAGGACGGTGGCCGCTGCCTTCCCTGGTTCCGACACTGGTCCCCAGAACAGGGCTCACTCACATCCTTCCCTCAGCTTTCCTGTCCCTCTCACGCCACTCAGTGACAGAGATGTCATACCTTTCCCGCAGCCCGGGGGCATTCAGGTGATGGCAAGGTGGACCCTTGAACAACAGCCTTACTGTGAAAGCTGGTGAAACCAAAGCGGCAGGAGGGCAGCTCTGAGAACCAGTGTGGTCCCTGCTCTGCCCTTCACTACACACGGACACAGCACTCACTCTCCCGGCCCCAGGGTCTTCCCTTGTACAGAAGGGTTTGAGTGGACTGGTGGCGCCTCCCAGGCCTAAAATTCCAAGATAGTAATAATGATAATGCCCAAAGTCATACAAGCATTAGATATACTTTTCTAGTAACTGTTCTTTTTTCAGGTACATGAGACGGAGAAACTGCATTTCTTTCAAATTATAACACATCGTTTCCCTATTTCAACCTGAATACATTCTAACAGAGGGGAAAAAATACTCACGTGGACCAAGGCAATAATTGGGGTTCACAATGACAATTCCTATACAGATTAACAGGAAACTCCTCCACGCAATTTTCCCCAGCAATCTGAATTTTGAACATCCCCGCTGCAGAACGGAAGTCATTGACAGAAAGATCGAAGATCCCATAATAAACACAAACCTGAAAAAACAAAGCTGTTACTAGATGGCCACTTTCAACTTTGTCTCTATGTCATTACTATTTTATAATCTACTACGTAAGAGAAGCAACACATGATTTTTGAAAGAAACTGACAATTGAAACCACATCCGGTTTAGTGGTGGAGAAGAATCAGAATGTTGGGCTGGAAGGACTGTGCACCTTCTTGTCCTGTCTTAGGGGGAGATCCTTCGGGACTGACTGCAGCTTCCATGGACAAGCCTTCCATCAAAGACAGACAAACCACTAGGTATAAAATAAGCTACAAGGATGTATTGTACAACATAAGGAATGCCAATATTTTATAATAACTATAAATGGAGTGTACCCTTTAAAAATTGTGAATCCCTATATTGTACACCTGTAACTTATATAATATTGTACATCAACTATACGTCAATTAAAACAAAAGGAACTCCTCCCCCACTCAGATAAACCTGAGTTCACGTTAGCAGTGAAACACTGGGGACCAAAGACGCAAACCAGTGGCTGGTCCTGCCTATAAATGATGGAGGCAAGCCGCTCAAAGCATCTCAGCAAAGACACAAGAGCCACGCTGTGCAGGGGCCAGAGTCCCTCAGCAGGGGAATGCTCCGGGCAGAGCGGGGTACTCCACTATTATTTTATTTTATTTTATTTTATTTTATTATTTATTTATTTAATTTGTTTATTTATTTATTTTTGGCTGCATTGGGTCTTCGTTGCTGCACACGGGCTTCCTCTAGCTGTGGTGAGCAGGGGCTACTCTTCGTTGCGGTGCGCGGGCTTCTCACTGCGGTGGCTTCTCTTGTTGCAGAGCATGGGCTCTAGGCACACAGGCTTCAGTAGTTGTGGCTCGTGGGCTCAGTAGTTGTGGCTCGTGGGCTCTAGAGCACAGGCTCAGTAGTTGTGGTGCACGGGCTCAGTTGCTCCGTGGCATGTGGGATCTTCCTGGACCAGGGCTTGAACCCGTGCACCCTGCATTGGCAGGCAGGTTCTTAAGCACTGCACCACCAGGGAAGTCCTCCACTATTATTTTAAAGTGTAACTTATTACTATCCTTAACTGCTACATACTTCTCTGTATTCCCTGATACTGATATACTGTATACCTTTTAGGAACTAAGATGTTCAAATTTATTTTCAGGATTAGTGGAATATTCAGAATTTATGATTTCCTACGAGATTCCAGGATCTTGTACATCATATCCACACTAATAAAATGTTCCCTTTGAAATCAGCAGTCTTTTATTCTCACGTTTCTTAGATAAGCACGAGCCCAAGTATCAGAATGATTCAGAAACCTGGCTTTCGGAAGGACCTCATCACACTACCACCTGTGGGCAGCACAGGCCCGCAGCCCGGAACTCAAGGCTGGTGTTGAGAAGGTCCAGCATCCACTGAAAACAAAACTTTGCAGATGGGCTACGAAGAGCGGATGGCCGATTTGCAACTCACCACGGGAACACAAGGTCAGCCACCGTCAGTCCTGCAGAAGAACACAAGCACGACAGTGAGGAAAGGACCTGGAACGCCGGTGCTCCCTGACCCGGGAAGGCTTCCATCTCACACTGACGGGGAAAGCCCTGGGTAAACCTCATGAAGCAGCACCGAGCTCCCTGGACTCTGTGGCCAGGGGCCAGCCCGGGCGTCACCTGAGAGCACCCCTGCTGTGGGAGCACCACAGAGAAGTATGTGGACAATCTGTGAACTTAGGCAGACCTTACTCAAAACCCATCCTAAGGCAACCCCCCAGCCAGATTCACAGCCACTGTTCAGCGCCACTCAGACCACCCCCAGCTCCACGGCATCGCAGGAGGACCGTGAGTCTCGGGGCAGGACGCCCGTGCGGCTGAGGCACGGGGCACACCTAGAAGAGCACAGAGATCGTGTACAACGTGATGACAGCGAAGCATCTCGGAGTCAGAGCACATGAAAGGAAGAGCAGAGCTGAAGGCTGACAGAACGACCTAAGGGGCCTCTGTGGGGCTCACCTCTGGAACCCCTGGGGGACGCCAAGGAGCCCTCCTACCTGCGGCTCTCAGAGGGCCCGCGTCAGCAAGGCGACCTCTCAGCGGTGTCTTACCGTTCCAACTCGCGTGCTTGAAGTACCAGTATCTCCCACCTCCGTAGTTCACAAAGACCATGAGGGTGAGAGCGATCCTGCAAAGCCACAAAGATACACTCTCAGGGCCTGGGCATGTGACAAGGATGGCCCGACTGCAGGACACAGGTGCCGTCACGATACAAGCAGACACTGAAAGAGCAGGAAACTCCCACTTCTAGCCATCACGGTTAGGACCCTCGCGCTAAAGTCCTCTCTGCCAACATTTCCAACATGACGTCTGAAGACAAACTTACACCAACACTGAACTGTGTAACTTGAAAATGGTGCAAAACATTCCCGATCACTCCACTTTGTGCTAATAACTTAGATGTCTCAGGTTAAAGAACTGTAGTGGGAGGGGACACTCTTTAGGGTCAAGCCCTGGGTCCCTCTCTCTTAGGAGCCACTGGACCTCAGGCGAGCCCCTCATCAGTTCTCTGTGAGGAGGGACACCCCTGACCTGGGGACCACAGGCACCACGATGGAGAGTAACGTACATCACAGCACCTAAACGGTGCCTGAAACATCTTAGCACTTAAATCAATGTCGACTCCCGTCCACCTGTGAACATCTCCGAAAGAAAGAGGAATACAATAAAACAGATTCTGCATGTGCTGTTGTTTGCTGCTAATTTCTCAGAATACGGGGAATAAAAACGTTAGTATGTCAGTGGGTGATTTGTGGGCACTCTGGAGCCCACCTTACTCAACTCTGTGGCTCAATTTCTTTATCTGTGAAACAGGTGTATTATTAAAAGTATATACTTCATAGGATTGCTAAAAGATTAAGGAAATTAAGACAAGCTGGAACAGTGCTTGGCATACCATAAGGACTCAAAACTGTTAGCAGTGGTTACTATTAGTATCGTTACTGTTATTACTGCCTGGCTTTGGGCACACACAGGAGCACTTAGAGCTCGGGAAGCTGGTCAGTTATCAGGTTATCACTGGAGTTTGAAAGGCCTCAGTGGGAGAAACAGAAGACCTGACACCTAGATATTGCTTTTCAGCCATACAGTCTTAGACTCTATTTTCAGAGTTTGGTCCCGGCCTTCGTTCTTTTCCCAGAACCGGAAAATAACAATTTACTGCAGGACTCTGTGGATTTGCTGTCAGTTGATACCCGAGCTGCTGTGCGAATGGTGGAGGAGGCCGAGGGCTGTCCCGGGTTCCGTTTCCAGACTGGGGCACTAGCCCATTGGTCCAGGGCTGAGCGGACACGGGGCCCTCGGGCAGCTGCTCACACGTGTGAGTGGCTTTCTCAGCAGCACCTGTGCACCAGGGGAGACGGGCTCCGGCCTCTCCCACTGCTGCTCTCCAGTGACACGTCACCCTGGCTCTCGTGACAGTTTTCAAGTCAGGAGAGGCTGCCGATTTCTCTTTCGGGCAGGAAATCCTTTCTAGCCTAGAGAGTAAAAGGCACGTGAAACGCCTCCCGCTGCAAGTGGGTGGACTCGTGAACGTGCCACCCGAGGCCACCTGTGCCCACGGGTCACCAGGGAGCCCACGTACCCGCGGAACGTGTCCACGCAGCGGAGGCGCAGGGGGGTCGCCGACTGACGCCAGGCCTCTGGTGGGGGGTCGCCCGCCCTGCTCGGAGACCCCAGCTCCTGCCGGAAAAGAGGAGAAAAATGCAAACAGTTCATAATACAAAAGAGTAAACTATACTTTCCTGTGTTTTAGGGAAGAAATTAGCAGAGTGAAAGACAAGGATCATTGTTCTGGATAATACTTTAATTTGCCTTTGTAAAGACCCCACCTAGAGGTTAGGTTTTTCACTTTATTTGGTTTATGTGCCGCCTGCTGAGCTCTCCGTGGCCATGCTGATAAATGATAAATGACCACAAAGGAGCAAGAGTACCAGCAAGTGTGTCCAAAAGTGGACAAAGATACGTCCATGTTAATCAATTAACACAGACAGTATGTTTAATCATCACAGCAGGCCATCTCATGTATAGACTTAATACTGATGTCTCTCACTCTTTTGTCTTCATCTTTTTTTTTTTTTTTTTTGTGGTACGCGGGCCTCTCACTGTTGTGGCCTCTCCCATTGTGGAGCACAGGCTCCGGACGCGCAGGCTCAGCGACCATGGCTCACGGGCCCAGCCGCTCCGTGGCACGTGGGATCTTCCTGGACCAGGGCACAAACCTGTGTCCCCTGAATCAGTAGGCAGACTCTCAACCACTGCGCCACCAGGGAAGCCCATCATCCTGATACTCTCTACTTAAACAGATTGATTCAACAGTGCTGCCTGAAGAGTGAAAACCATCTCCACACCCAGCATCACAAAGCAGCTCAAGCTCCAGCCTCACAAAGATGGGGGCGGGGGGGGCACCCTTCACGGGGCCAGCAAGGACTGCTGTTTACCAAGAAGGCAGGACACATGACCTGGCCTTGCACAGCACGAGATAATTGAGATTACTAAATAGCAGACTGTAAATCCGAATCCAGGAAAACACCCAGAGCACACACGATGCGTCTGAACAACTCACAGAATTGATGAGGCCGTCCGTTTCCTGAGAATTTATGGCTTTAGAAATCCAATCACGAAAGTCTTCCAAGCTGTAAATAAATGAAAGGCCTGGTTAATTTGTTTTCCTCGGCAGAATTTTCAGAATGGTATCATATTGAAAGGAAATTAATTTAAAGTTCACATTCTATACAAGTCAAAGAACTAAACATTTTAAAGTGTTTTAACGAAACGGAAGTAGAAATCCAAGTACATTCAAATGCTTCACCCTGACAGCATGGTCTCCTGATCGATGAGACAGAAATAAAGACACAGCTTTCGTTCAAGGGTGTTGTGAGGAAGATGGCAGAGTACAAGGACGTGCGCTCACTCCCTCCTGCGAGAGCACCAGAATCACAACTAACTGCTGAACAATCATCAACAGGAAGACACTGGAACTCACCAAAAAAGATCCCCTACATTCAAAGACAAAGGAGAAGCCACAATGAGATGGTAGGAGGGGCGCAATCACAGTAAAATCAAATCCCATAACTGCTGGGTGGGTGACTCACAAACTGGAGAACACTTGTGCCACAGAAGTTCACCAACTGGAGTGAAGGTTCTGAGCCCAACGTCAGGCTTCCCGACCTGGGGGTCTGGCAATGGGAGGAGGAATTCCTAGAGAATCAGACTTTGAAGGCTAGCCGGATCTGATAGCAGGACTTCAACAGGACTGCGGGAAACAGAGACTCCACTCGTGGAGGGCACACACAAAGTAGTGTGCACATCGGGACCCAGGGGAAGGAGCAGTGACCCCATAGGAGACTGAATCTGACCTACCTGCTGGTGTTGGAGGGTCTCCTGCAGAGGCGGGGGGGAGGGGGTGGCTGTGTCTCACCATGAGGACAAGGACACTGGCAGCAGAAGTTCTGGGAAGTACTCCTTGGCGTGAGCCCTCCCAGAGTTCGCCATTAGCCCCACCAAAGAGCCCGGGTATGCTCCAGTGTTGGGTCGTCTCAGACAAAACAACCAACAAGGAGGGAGCACAGCCCCACCCATCAGCAGACAAGCGGATTAAGTTTTACTGACCTGTGTCCACCACAGCAACACCCAGCTCTACCCACCACCAGTCCCTCCCAACAGGAAACGTGCACAAGCCTCTAAGATAGCTTCATCCACCAGAGGGCAGACAGCAGAAGCAAGAAGAACTACAATCCTGCAGCCTGTGGAACAAAAACCACATTCACAAAAAGACAGACAGGATGAAAAGGCAGAGGGCTATGTACCAGATGAAGGAACACGATAAAACCCCAGAAAAACAACTAAATGAAGTGGACATAGGAAACCTTCCATAAAAAGAATTCAGAATAATGATAGTGAAGATGGTCCAGGACCTTGGAAAAAGAATGGAGGCAAAGATCGAGAAGATGCAAGAAATGTTTAACAACGACCTAGAAGAATTAAATAAAAACACCTAGAAGAATTAAAGAACAAACAAAGATGAACAATACAATAACTGAAATGAAAAATACACTAGAAGAAATCAACAGCAGAATAAGTGAGGCAGAAGAACGGATAAGTGACCTGGAAGACAGAATGGTGGAATTCACTGCCACGGAACAGAATAAAGAAAAAAGAATGAAAAGAAATGAAGACAGCCTAAGAGACCTCTGAGACAACATTAAACAGAACAACATTCTCATTATAGGGGTCCCAAAAGGAGAAGAGAGAGAGAAAGGACCCAAGAAAATAGTTGAAGAGATTATAGTTGAAAACTTCCCTAACACGGGAAAGGAAATAGCCACCCAAGTCCAGGAAGTGCCAAGAGTCCCAGGCAGGATAAACCCAAGGAGAAACACGCCGAGACACATGGTAATCAAACTGACAAAAACTAAAGACAAAGAAAAATTATTGAAAGGAACAAGGGAAAAATGACAAATAACATACAAGGGAACTCCCATAAGGTTAACAGCTGATTTCTCAGAAGAAACTCTACAAGCCAGAAGGGAGTGGCATGATATATTTAAAGTGATGAAAGTGAAGAACCTACAACCAAGATTACTCTACCCAGCAAGGATCTCATTCAGATTAGATGGAGAAATCAAAAGCTTTGTAGACAAGCAAAAGCTAAGAGAATTCAGCACCACCAAACCATCTCTACGACAAATGCTAAAGGAACTTCTCTAAGTGGGAAACACAAAAGAAGAAAAGGACTTATAAAAACAAACCCATAACAATTAAGAAAATGGTAATAGGAACATACATATCAATAATTACCTTAAGCATGAATGGATTAAATGCTCCAACCAAAAGACACAGGCTCACTGAATGGAAAAAAGAAAAAAAGACCCATATATATGCTGTCTACAAGAGACCCACTTCAGACCTAGGGACACATACAGACTGAGAGTGAGGGGATGGAAAAAGATATTCCATGCAAATGGAAATCAAAAGAGGGCTGGAACAGCAATACTCATATCAGACAAAATAGACTTTAATATAAAGAATGTTACAAGAGACAAGGAAGGACACTAAATAATGATCAAGGGATCAAACCAAGAAGAAGATAGAACAATTATAAATATATATGCACCCCAACATAGGAGCACCTCAATACATAAGGCAACTGCTAACAGCTGTAAAAGAGGAAATCGACAGTAACACAATAATAGTGGGGGACTTTAACACCTCACTTACACCAATGGACAGATGATCCTAACTGAAAATTAGTAAGGAAACACAAGCTTTAAATGACACAATAGGCCAGACAGATTTAATTGATATTTATAGGACATTCCATCCAAACAGCAGATCACACTTTCTTCTAAAGTGCACATAGAACATTCTCCAGGATAGATCACACCTGGGTCACTAATCAAGCCTCAGGAAATTTAAGAAAATTGAAATCATATCAAGCATCTCTTCTGACCACAACGCTATGAGATTAGAAATCAACTGCAGGAAAAAAAACATAAAAAACACAAACACATGGAGGCTAAACAATACGTTACTAAATAATCAAGAGATCACTGAAGAAATCAAAGAGGAAATAAAAAAATACCTAGAGACAAATTACAAAGAAAACACAATGATCCAAAACCTATGGGATGCAGCAAAAGCAGTTCTAAGAGGGAAGTTTATAGCTATACAAGCCTACCTCAAGAAACAAGAAAAATCTCAAATAAACAATCTAACCTTACACTTAAAGGAAATAGAGAAAGAACAAACAAAAGCCAAAGTTAGTAGAAGGAAGGAAATCATAAAGATCAGAGCAGAAATAAATGAAATAGAAACAAAGAAAACAATAGCAAAGATCAATAAAAATAAAAGCTGCTTCTTTGAGAAGATAAACAAAATTGATAAACCATTTGCCAGACTCATCAAGAAAAAGAGGGAGAGGACTCAAATCAATAAAATTAGAAATGAAAAAGGAGAAGTTACAACAGACAACGCAGATATACAAAGCATCCTAAGAGACTACTACAAGCAACTCTATGCCAATGAAATGGACCTGGAAGAAATGGACCTATTCTTAGAAAGGTATAACCTTCCAAGTCTGAACCAGGAAGAAACAGAAAATACGAACAGACCAATAATCACAAGTAATGAAATAGAAACTGTAATCAAAAATCTTCCAACAAACAAAATACCAGGACCAGATGGCTTCACAGGTGAATTCTATCAAACATTTAGAGACTCTTCCAAAAAACTGCAGAGGAAGGAACAGTCCCAAAATCATTCTATGAAGCCACCATCACCCTGATACCAAAACCAGACAAAGATACTACAAAAAAAAAATTACAGACCAATATCACTGATGAATATAGGTGCAAAAATCCTCAACAAAATACTAGCAAACAGAATCTAACAACACATTAAAAGGATCATACACCATGATCAAGAGGGATTTATCCCAGGGATGCAAGGATTCTTCAATATATGCAAATCAATCAATGTGATACACCATATTAACAAATTGAAGGAAAACTGTATGATCATCTCAATAGATGCAGAAAAAGCTTTTGACAAAATTCAACACCCATTTATGATAAAAACTCTCCCAAAAGAGAGCATAGAGGGAAACTACCTCAACATAATAAAGGCCATATACGACAAACCCACAGCAAACACCATTCTTAATGGTGAAAAACTGAAAGCATTTCCTGTAAGATCATGAAAAAGACAAGGATGTCCACTTCCACCACTACTATTCAACATAGTTTTGGAAGTCCTAGCCATGGCAATCAGAGAAGAAAAAGAAATAAAAGGAATCCAAATTGGAAAAGAAGTAAAACTGTCACTGTTTGCAGATGACGTGTTACTCTACATAGAAAACCCTAAAGATGCCACCAGAAAACTACTAGAACCAATGAATTTGGTAAAGTTGCAGTATACAAAATTAATGCACAGAAACCTCTCACATTCCTATACGCTAACAATGCAAAATCAGAAAGAGAAATTAAGGAAACAATCCCATTTACCACTGCAACAAAAAGAAAAAAATACCTAGGAATAAACCTACTTGGGGGAAAAAAAGACCTGTATGCAGGAGACTAGAAGACACTGATGAAAGAAATTAAAGATGATACAAACAGATGGAGAGATATACCATGCTCTTGGATTCGAAGAATCAATATTGGGGAAATGACTATACTACACAAAGCAATCTACAGATTCTATGCAATCCCTATCAAATTACCAATGGCATTTTTTTTACAGAACTAGAACAAAAAAATCTTAAAATTTGTATGGAGACACAAAAGGCCCTGAATAGCCAAAGCAGTCTTGAGGGAAAAAAACAGAGCTGGGGGAATCAGACGCCCTGACGTCAGACTATACTACAAAGCTACAGTAATCAAGACAATATGGTACTGTCACAAAAACAGAAATATAGATCAATGAAACAGGATAGAAAGCCCAGAGATAAACCCACGCACCTATGGTCAACTAATCTATGACAAAGGAGGCAAGGATATACAATGGAGAAAAGATAGTCTCTTCATTAAGTGGTGCTGGGAAAACTGGACAGCTACATGTAGAAGAGTGAAATTAGAACACTCTCTAACACCATACACAAAAATAAACTTAAAATGGACTAAAGACCTAAATGTAAGACCAGACACTATAAAACTCTTTGAGGAAAACATAGGAGGAACACTCTATGACATAAATCACAGCAAGATCTTTTTTGATCCACCTCCTAGAGTCATGGAAATAAAAGCAAAAATAAACAAATGGGACCTAATGAAACGTAATACCTTTAGCAAAGCAAAGGAAACTACAAACAAGACGAAAAGACAACTCTCAGAATGGGAAAAAATATCTGCAAATGAATCAACAGACAAAGGATTACTCTCCAAAATATATAAACAGCTCATGCAGCTCAATATTAAAAAAACAAACAACCCCATCCAAACGTGGGCAGAAGACCTAAGTAGACATTTCTCCAACGAAGACATACAGATGGCCAAGAAGCACACAATAAGCTGATCAACATCACTAATTATTAGAGAAATGCAAACCAAAACTACAATGAGGTATCACCTCACACCAGTTAGAATGGGCATCATCAGAAAATCTACAAACAACAAATGCTGGATTGGGTGGGGACAAAAAGGAACCCTCTTGCACTGTTGGTGGGAATGTAAATTGATACAGCCACTATGGAGAACAGTATGGAGGTTCCTTAAAAAACTAAAAATAGAATTACCATATGACCCAGCAATCCCACTACTGGGCATATACCCAGAGAAAACCATAATTCAAAAAGACACATGCACCCCAGTGTTCACTGCAGCACTATTTACAATAGCCATGTCATGGAAGCAACCTAAATGCCCATCGACAGATGAATGGATAAAGAAGTTGTGGTACATATATAAAATGGAATATTACTCAGCCATGAAAAGGAACGAAACTGAGTCATTTGTTGAGACGTGGATGGATCTAGAGACTGTCATACAGAGTGCAGTAAGTCAGAAAGAGAAAAACAAATATCGTATATTAACGCATGTATGTAGAACCTAGAAAATTGGTACAGATGAACCGGTTTGCAGGACAGAAGTTGAGACACAGATGTAGAGAACAAACGTATGGACACCAAGGGGGGAAAGCCGCAGGGGGGTGGGGATGGTGGTGTGCTGAATTGGGAGATTGGGATTGACATGTATACACTGATGTGTATAAAACTGATGACTAATAAGAACCTGCAGTATAAAAAAACAAACAAACAAACCAAAAAAACAACTAATACTAAACTTTCTTTGGGTTACTTGTATGGAAATATGTTAATATAAATGTTTCAGACATTACATGAAATTTCTAAAAATCTTATATGTTCTGGTATAATGTTATAAGTCATAATTCTAGTTATTACTTTAAAATGTGTATCTCAGAAATAACTAAATTTCCTTGTCAATTGCATTATTATGAAGTGTCATCAAATCTGTAACCATGGTCATTTTTAAGTCTTTTGTCATTTACAGACAGTTCTGGGTGTACTCTGATGCTTTTGCAAATATGTTCCTATAAAAGGGTTTCGTCTTCAAGGAATTCATGGGAAAGACTCTGACAAGTACAGGTTTCTGGTAACTGACTATACTGTTGAACTGAATGAATAAGCATTTTCAGAACTCTAATGGAAAACTAATGAATTCATAAAAGTGCTAACAAAAGATCAAGATAAAAAAAATAATTACATGGGACTGAGTGAACTGATGAGGATGATTATAATTTTTGTGACTTTCTGTATGAATAAAAAAAAAATCCCACAAGGAGTCAGAGGCAAAAGATATACAAATCAATTTTCACTGCAAAGTAAAGGAGCTGTTACAGTGGAGGATTACTGGACTGACGGTCAATATTATGACACAGTATGAGTGTGTTTCGTGTTTGTTAATTGCAATCATTGTTATTTTTCTTGTGGTCATCCATTTACAATGCTTGGTGTCAGTTTATTTATCTCTTGTAAAAATAAAATACAGTGTGTATGTGTGAAAAAAAAAAGATGAGTGAAAGACAGATAGAGGTTTAAGTCAGGATGCAAAAATCAGTGAATGTATCTGATTAATAAATAAATAAAAGTAGTATTAAAAAAAAAGACACATGCACCCCAATGTTCATTGCAGCACTATTTATAATAGCCATGTCATGGAAGCAACCTAAATGCCCATCGACAGATGAATGGATAAAGAAGATGTGGTACATATATACAATGGAATATTACTCAGCCATGAAAAGGAACGAAACTGGGTCATTTGTAGAGACGTGGATGGATCTAGAGACTGTCATACAGAATGCAGTAAGTCAGAAAGAGAAAAACAAATATCGTATACTAACGCATGTATGTGGAACCTAGAAAATTGGTACAGATGAACCGGTTTGCAGGGCAGAAATAGAGACACAGATATAGCAAACAATCATATGGACACCAAGTGGGGGAAAGTGGTGGGGTGGTGGTGGTGTGATGAACTGGGAGATTGTGATTGACACGTATACTCTAATATGTATAAAATGGATAACTAATAAGAAGCTGCTGTATAAAAAAATATACAAAATTTTAAAAAAAAAAGTGTTGTGAGGGTGAAATGAGATCATTATTCCTCGTCGCTGGAATTCTGATTAACAACACTATTAAAGTTAGAATAGCAGAAGCCTGAAACAACCAAACGTGCCCAATGCAGCAATGACTAATCTCAGTGTCTGCATCTGTGAGAGGATGAGCTATGGCTATTCAAACAGCAGGAACAGTGCAGCAACGGGATGGACCCAGAAACCATCATACTAAGTGAAGTCAGAGAAAGACAAATACCATATGATATCACTTATATCGAAACAGAAACAGACTCACAGACATAGAGAACAGACTTGTGGTTGCCAAGAGGGAGGGGAGTGGGAGAGGGATGGAATGGGAGGTTGGGATTAGCAGATGCAAACTATTATATAGAGAATGGATAAACAACAAGGTCCTACTATACAGTACAGGGAACTGTATTCATATCCTATTATGAACCATAATGGAAAAGAATATTTAAAAAAAAGAATGTATATACATGTATAACTGAATCACTTTGCTGTACAGTAGAAATTAACACAGCATTGTAAATCAACTATACTTCAATAAGACAAATTTTAAAAAAAGAGAGACAAAAGAAAAAAAAATTTTGTCCACCCTGGAAAAAAAAAGAATGCCTGTACAAAGAAATATAAATACAAACTATTAAATACAAAAAGCAAATCATAGTATTCAGACTCAATTACAACTAAATAAAAATGCACAGATGTGGGACTTCCCTGGCCATCCAGTGGTTGGGATTTCATGCTTCCACTGCAGGGGGCACGGGTTCGATCCCTGGTCGGGGAACTAAGATCCTACATGCCGTGTGGCACGGCCAAAAAAAAAAAAATGCACAGATGCAAACTGAGAAAGTTTGACAGTGACCTTGGAGTGACTCACAGTTAATGTACGGGGTTCTTTCTCCTAGATGGTGCTTTAGTGCAACAAGATATCCAGAGGATATTAAGTTGATTTACATGATTAACGAAAGATAAATAACTTAACTGGTTTTTCTTTGAAACGAGAGTTCTTACTTGGAAAAAATGTTTCAAAAAGTATATTTAGCTCTTCACACAATGTTTACATTCTGATTTAGTTTACTTCCCCCCCCCTTTTTTTTTTAAACTTTGGAGTGGAAACGAATCCTGATTTCCAATACACTAAAGATTGCTTAGTGACTTGATGGGGTAATATCTTTTGTTATTTACAATTCCTGAAATTTTCTGGGACAGTTTCACTTTTATTTAGTTTGTTTGTGCCCATAAAGACATGAACTTTCCACTTTATGTCCCCACATCCGATTATTAAAGTCCACACAGAATCTTTTCTCAACCCAACAACTGTAGCAAACTCAGAGCTAACAGGCCAATTTGTTATTTTTCAAATAATAATGAATACTTAGCATTTTTAATTTGGTATATAAGAATGATTAAATTTGCCCTTTTACTAAGTATAATTCTTTGATTAAAAAATCAAGAGAAGGCAAATCTTTGTCTGTAAATCATTGAGGGCTTTCTT
Source organism: Globicephala melas (assembly GCF_963455315.2). Taxonomy (NCBI): domain Eukaryota; kingdom Metazoa; phylum Chordata; class Mammalia; order Artiodactyla; family Delphinidae; genus Globicephala; species Globicephala melas. The sequence goes on along the minus strand of NC_083334.1, from coordinate 33,456,655 downwards.
ATAGAAATTATATATAACATTTCTAATATTACAAGCCCTTACATGTACTGTGCTTCCAGCTCTCTTGATACTGAAAAGTGTAATAAACTTCATACTCACACAGGTTTTGCATAAAATTTGCACATTTGAACATTTGAAATATTCAATGCATAGGATTTTTCCTCCTCTTTCCTTTTTTTTTTTTATGGTCATGGAAAGTTTCAAACATATACATACATATAAGTAGACAAACCAGTATAATGAACCGCTATGGACCCATTACCTACCTTCAACAAGTATCTACGAAGCATGGTCTTCATCTTCATATCGAATCTTACTTCATCTATACTCCCACCCACTGCCCCTTTTCCCTGACTTGGCTTGGTCATTTTAAAGAAAATCATAGGGGACTTCCCTGGTGGTGCAGTGGATAAGACTCCATGCTCCCAAGCAGGAGGCCTGGGTTGGATCCCTGGTCAGGGAACTAGATCCCACATGCATGCCACAACTAAGAGTTCACATGCTGCAACTAAGGAGCCTGCCTGCCACAACTAAGGAGCCCACGAACTGCAAATAAGGAGCCTGTGTGTCACAACTAAGGAGCCCGCCTGCCTCAACTAAAACCCAGTGCAACCAAATTAATTAATTAATTTTTAAAAAGAATATATTTTAAAAAAATAAAGAAAGAAAATCAGAGACATCATATCATTTCATCTATAAATACTTCAGTATGTACTGCTAAAAGATAAGGACTCAGGGGGCGGAGTCAAGATAGCGGACTAGGAGGACACGGAATTCGTGTCTCTGCACAACTAGGGCACCTACCAGGGACTGGTGGGGGACCACGGATGCCTAAGGCAATGGTAGGAACACCCAGTGACTGGCTTGCAGGATCCTGATTCCCAGGCCAGAGGTCGGGTCCGAGCTCCTGCGGTGGGAGCTCCGAGTCCAAACCAATGGACTAACAGAGAACCTCAGACCCCGGGGAATATTCATTGGCGTGAGGCCCCCCGGAGGTCCTCATCTCAGCACCAAGACCTGGCTCTAACCAACTGCTTGCAAACGCCAGTGCTGGAAACCTCAGGCCAAACAACCAGTAAGATAGGATTACAGCGCCACCTATCAAAAAAAAACACAAAGAAACGAAAAAAAAAAATGTTACAGATGAAGGAGGAAGGTAAAAACCTAAAAGATGAAATAAATGAAGACAAAATAGGCAACCTATCTGAAAAAGAATTCAGAGTAATGACAGTAAAGATGATCCAAAATCTCAGAAACAGAATGGGGAAAACACAAGAAACATTTAACAAGGATCTAGAAGAACTAAAGAGCAAACAAACAATGATGAACAACAAAATTACTGAAACTAAAAATACTTTAGAAGGAATCAATAACTGAGACAGAAGAACGGATAACTGAGCTGGAAGATAAAATGGTGGAAATAACTGCCAGGGAGCAGAATAAAGAAAAAAGAATGAAAAGAATTGAGGAGAGTCTCAGAGACTTCTGGGACAACACTAAACGGAGCAACATTCGAATTATTAGGGTGCCAGAAGAAGAAGAGAAAAAAAAAGGGTCTGAGAAAATATTTGAAGAGATTATAGTTGAAAACTTCCCTAATATGGGAAAGGAAATAGTTAATCAAGTCCAGGAAGCACAGAGAGTCCCATACAGGATGAATACAAGGAGAAATACGCCAAGACACATATTAATCAAACTGTCAAAAATTAAATACAAAGAAAACACATTAAAAGCAGAAAGGGAAAAACAACAAATAACACACAAGGGAATCCCCATAAGGTTAACAGCTGATCTCTCAGCAGAAAATCTGCAAGCCAGAAGGGAGTGGCAGGACATATTGAAAGTGATGAAGGAGAAAAACCTGCAACCAAGATTACTCTACCCAGCAAGGATCTCATTCAGATTTGATGGAGAAATTAAAACCTTTACAGACAAGCAAAAGCTGAGAGAGTTCAGCACCACCAAACCAGCTTTACAACAAATGATAAAGGAACTTCTCTAGGCAGGAAACACAGAGACGGAAAAGACCTACCAAAACAAACCCTAAACAATTAAGAAAACGGTAATAGGAACATACATATCGATAATTACCTTGAATGTAAATGGATTAAATGCTCAAACCAAAAGACATAGACTGGCTGAATGGATACAAAAACAAGACCTGTATATATGTTGTCTGCAAGAGAACCCCTTCAGACCTAGGGGCACAAACAGACTGAAAGTGAGGGGATGGAAAAAGATAATCCATGCAAGAAGAAATCAAAAGAAAGCTGGAGTAGCAGTTCTCGTATCAGACAAAATAGACTTTAAAATAAAGACTATGACAAGAGACAAAGAAGGACACTACATAACGATCAAGGGATCAATCCAAGAAGAAGATATAACAATTGTAAATATTTATGCATCCAACAGAGGAGCACCTCAATACATAAGGCAAATGCCAACAGCCATAAAAGGGGAAATCGACAGTAACACAATCATACTGGGGGACTTTAACACTCCACTTTCACCAATGGACAGATCACCCAAAATGAAAATAAATAAGGAAACACAAGATTTAAATGACACATTAAACAAGATGGACTTAATTGATATTTATAGGACATTCCATCCCCAAACAACAGAGTACACTTTCTTCTCAAGTGCTCATGGAACATTCTCCAGGATAGACCATATCTCGGGTCAGAAATCAAGCCTTGGTAAATTTAAGAAAACTGAAATAGTATCAAGTATCTTTTCTGACCACAACACTATGAAACTAGATGTCAATTACAGGAAAAAAAACTAAAAAATACAAACACATGGAGAGTAAACAATATTCTACTAAATAACCAAGAGATCACTGAAGAAATCAAAGAGGAAATAAAAAAATATCTAGAAACAAATGACAATGAAAACACGACGATACAAAACCTATGGGATGCAGCAAAAGCAGTTCTAAGAGGGAATTTTAGAGCAATACAATCCTACCTGAAGAAACAGGAAAAATCTCAAATAAACAACCTAACCTTACACCTAAAGCAATTAGAGGAAGAAGAACAAAAAAAAGAAGACCCCAAAGTTAGCAGAAGGAAAGAAATCATAAAAATCAGATCAGAAATAAGTGAAAAAGAAATGAAGGAAACAACAGCAAAGATCAATAAAACTAAAGTTAGTTCTTTGAGAAGATAAACAAAATTGATAAACCATTAGCCAGACTCATCAGGAAAAAAACAGAGAAGACTCAAATCAACAGAATTAGACATGAAAAAGAACTAACACTGTAGAAATACAATGGCTCATGAGAGATTACTACAAGCAACTATATGCCAGTGAAATGGACAACCTGGAGGAAATGGACAAATTCTTAAAAAGCAAGACCTTCCGAGGCTGAACCAGGAAGAAATAGAAAATATAAACAGATAAATCACAAGCACTGAAATTGAAACTGTGATTAAAACTCTTCCAACAAACAAAAGCCCAGGACCAGATGGCTTCACAGGCAAATTCTATCAAACATTTAGAGCAGAGCTAACACCTATCCTTCTCAAACTCTTCCAAAATATAGCAGAGGGAGGAACACTCCCAAACTCATTCTACGAGGCCACCATCATCCTGATACCAAAACCAGACAACGATATCACAAAAAAAGAAAACTGCAGGCCAATATCACTGATGAACATAGATGCAAAAATCCTCAACAAAATACTAGCAAACAGAATCCAACAGCACATTAAAAAGATCATACACCATGATCAAGTGGGGTTTACCCCAGGAATGCAAGGATTCTTCAATATACGCAAATCAGTTAATGTGATACACCATATTAACAAAATGAAGAATAAAAACCATATGATAATATCAATAAACATAGGAAAAGCTTTTGACAAAATTCAACACCCATTTATGATAAAAACTCTCCAGAATGTAGGCACAGAGGGAACCTACCTCAACATAATAAAGGCCATATATGACAAACCCACAGCCAACATTGTTCTCAATGGTGAAAACTGAAACCATTTCCTCTAAGATCAGAAACAAGACAAGGTTGCCCACTCTCACCACTATTATTCAACATAGTTTTGCAAGTTTTAGCCACAGCAATCAGAGAAGAAAAAGAAATAAAAGGAATCCAAATCGGAAAAGAAAAAGTAAAACTGTCACTGTTTGCAGATGTCATGATACTATACAGAGAGAATCCTAAAGATGCCACCAGAAAACTACTAGAGCTACTCAATGGATACAAAATTAATGTACAGAAATCACTTGCATTCCTATATGTTAATGATGAAATATCTGAAAGAGAAATTAAGGAAACATTCCTATTTACCACTGCAAGGAAAAGAATAAAATACCTAGGAATAAACCTACCTAAGAAGATAAAAAACCTGTATGCAGAAAACTATAAGACACTGATGAAAGAAATTAAAGATGATACAAACGGAGGGAGAGATATACCATGTTCTTGGACTGGAAGAATCAACATTGTGAAAATGACTATACTACCCAAAGCAATCTACAGATTCAATGCAATCTCTATCAAACTACCAGTTGCATTTTTCACAGAACTAGAAGAAAAAGTTGCACAATTTGTATAGAAACACAAAAGACCCTGAATAACCAAAGCAATCTTGAGAAAGAAAAATGGAGCTGGAGGAATCAGGCTCCCTGACTTCAGGCTATACTACAAAGCTATGGTAATCAAGACAGTGTGGTACTGGCACAAAAACTGAAATATAGATCAGTGGAACAGGATAGAAAGCCCAGAGATATACCCATGTACATATGGTCACCTTATATTTGATAAAGGCGGCAAGGGTATAAAATGGAGAAAAGATGGCCTCTTCAATAAGTGGTGCTGGGAAAACTGCACAGCTACATGTAAAAGAATGAAATTAGAACACTCCCTAACACCATACACAAAAATAAACTCAAAATGGACTAAAGACCTAAATGTAAGACCAGACACTATAAAACTCTCGAGGAAAACATAGGAAGAACAACTCTATGACATAAATCACAGCAAGATCCTTTCTGACCCACCTCCTAGAGTAATGGAAATAAAAACAAAAGTAAACAAATGGGACCTTATGAAACTTAAAAGCTTTTGCACAGCAAAGGAAACTATAATCAAGATGAAAAGACAACCCTCAGAATGGGAGAAAATATTTGCAAACGAAGCAACTGACAAAGGATTAATCTCCACAATTTACAAGCAGCTCATGCAGCTCAATATCAAAAAAAACAAACAACCCAATCCAAAAATGGGCAGAAGACCTAAATAGACATTTCTCCAAAGAAGATATACAGATGGCCAACAAACACATGAAAGGATGCTCAACATCACCAATCATTAGAGAAATGCAAATCAAAACTACAATGAGGTATCACTTCACACCTGTCAGAATGGCCATCATCAAAAAATCTACAAAGAATAAATGCTGGAGAGGGTGTGGAGAAAAGGGAACCCTCTTGCACTGTTGGTGGGAATGTAAATTGATACAGCCACTATGGAGAACAGTATGGAGGTTCCTTAAAAAACTAAAAACAGAATTACCATATGACCCAGCAATCCCACTCCTGGGCATATACCCTGAGAACACCATAATTCAAAAAAAGGCATGTACCACAATGTTCATTGCAGCTCTATTTACAATAGCCAGGACATGGAAGCAACCTAAGTGTCCATCGACAGATGAATGGATAAAGAAGATGTGGCACATATATAAAATGTAATATTACTCAGCCATAAAAAGGAACGAATTTGAGTTATTTGTAGTGAGGTGGATGGACCTAGAGTCTGTCATACAGAGTGAAGTAAGTCAGAAAGAGAAAAACAAATACCGTATGCTAACACATATATACGGAATCTAAAAAAAAAGGTTCTGAAGAACCTAGGGGCAGGACAGGAATAAAGACGCAGATGTAGAGAATGGACTTGAGGACACGGGGAGGGGGAAAGGGTAAGCTGGGATGAAGTGAGAGAGTGGTATGGACTTATATACACTACCAAATATAAAATAGATAGCTAGTGGGAAGCAGCAGCATAGCACAGGGAGATCAGCTCGTGCTTTGTGACCACCTAGAGGGGTGGGATTGGGAGGGTTGGAGGGAGACGTAAGACGGAGGAGATATGGGGATATATGTATATGTATAGCTGATTCACTTAGTTATAAAGCAGAAACTAACACACCACTGTAAAGCAATTATACTCCAATAAAGATGTTAAAAAAAGAAAACAATAAGGACTCTTTATTTTTAAACATACTGCAATTCTATTACCTCATTAAGAATATTATCAACAATTCCTCAATATTGTCAAATAGCAAGTTCAATTTTCCTGTCTTTTTTACAGTTTAATTGCTCAAGTCAATATCCAAACATGTTCCATATACCCATTGCTTATATTTTTAATTTCTTTTTTCCCTTATAACTCAACTCCCATTTCTAGTTTATCCAGCACTAATAACATCACCATCACATGAAAAACTTGAAAACAGAACCATCTAAGGAAAGGTAAAAGAAGATATTTAAAAATTAAAATTAAAAAAAGCACTTGTTTTCTTGTACATGCTTGTTCCCCAAGTGAAAAGGAGAAAGACGCTGTATTCTTACTACTTTTTCAGATTCTTTTCTGGTTCAGACAAATCTGAACTTCCCTGGGCTTCCATGGGCACACTGGAAAGTGATGGGGAAAGGTACAAGGCACTCTTGCTTTCCCCACAAGAGCTTTGTGCCCACAGGCTGCAAAGGGAGAATCACATGTAGAAGGAGTTTCAATTCCACAGTGGGGCAAGGTGGGATTCTTCGCTTTGCAAGAGTCTGATATGAGCTATCTACCACTTTAAACATCATGTAATAGATACATTCACATCCAAAGCACCAAATGAAAACACTCTAATAAACTGGAAGACCATTTACATCTTATCACCAAAGTAATGCAACTCCTCTTTACGGATTGCACTCCATCCCTAAAGGGTCAGAGTGATAAACTCCCCAAAGGTGCAGGATTTCCCCAAGCTAGCAGGTTTTTTCTTCCAGTTTGGATCCGGCTCACTAATAAAATCTCATGGTCTTTCCTGAGACCGTAACCAGCTGAGCATGTGAAAATTCAATCTTATTCCTTTTAAGAGGAAAGCCCTCCCCTTGGCAAGGTGACGTGCCAGGCCTGGGTCTATTTTACTTTCTTTTCCTTCTGCAGTCTGCAAATCCACTCACCAGAATCGTTGTTTACCAGGCAGGAGAAGGAATCCCCTCTCCAAGCTGGCCGACCCTAACCAAGGGAGAGTCCACCCTGAGGTCGGAGGTCCCCACCGCAGGAGTTGGGAAGCTGGACCAGAGGCGTGGCCTCTGGGTTCAGAGCCAAGAGGAGGAAGACATCAGTGTGGCAGCACCTCCCAAGCCCATCACAGGCCTCTTCCATGCGCTATGTGGCAGGATGTGAGAGTCTGTCAGGAAATAATGATTGCTCAAGTATTTTCTTCTACATCTTCAGCCACGTGGGAGAATTGAAGGCAGAGAGCCATTCGCACTAGGTTATTATTTCCCTGAAGTCAGGGACCATCTCTTATTTGACACTGAATCCCTAATGCCTAGGACTACACTGGGCACGGTGGACACAGTAAGTTTTCATTTAATCCAGGAATAACGGTCAAAGTACCCTTTCTGAATACAGTTATTCCGTATTCTATTTTCCCCAGTGTGCCCCCCGCCAACGCCTGCTTACCTCAGCGCGAACCTTAGAAAGGACACCACAATGATGAGCACCAGGCCGACAAGGAATGCGATACTCACGGCTGCAAAAATAAAGAAACGTATCATCACCAAAAGCTGTCGTGTCATCACAGTGAATCAGTAAATGAAAAATGCAAACAATATGAAAAAGAATGTATACATACGTATAACTGAATCACTTTGCTGTATAGTAGAAATTAACACAACATTGTAAATCAACTATAGTTCAGTAAAACAAATTTTAAAATTAAAAAAAGAAAAAGGGGGCTTCTCTGGTGGCGCAGTGGTTAAGAGTCCGCCTGCCGATGCAGGGGACACGGGTTCGTGCCCCAGTCCGGGAAGATCCCATATGTCGTGGAGTGGCTGGGCCCGTGAGCCATGGCCGCTGAGCCTACACGTCCGGAGCCTGTGCTCCGCAATGGGAGAGGCCACAACAGTGAGAGGCCCGCATATCGCAAAAAAAAAAAAAAAGAAAAAGGCAAACAAATAAAAATGGAAACATATGAAGGAAAAGCCTATATCCTTATGTGAAATTTATTATTAACAACTGAGAATACTCTTCATGAGGGAAGCGCTAATTTTCATCATGAAAAATATCAAACATACACAAAAGTACAGAGAACTGTACAATAAACCCACATATAGCTGTCACCTAGATTCTAGAATATCAAACATTGCCACTCTTGCTTCATCTACTACTACTACTCACCCTTTTTTTTTTTTCCACCTGAAGTGTTTTAAGCAAATCCCAGACATCAAGCTATTTCATTCCCACATCTTCAGGATGTATCTCTATGTACGTCATGCAATTCTTACGTGACCCCCTGAGGAGGACACTGTATCTCTTCTGTAGGACGCTACCGAAGACACACGGCCTCTTCTGGGTCACAAGAAGGCAGCAAGCAAACCAAAGTAACAAAATAACTGGCCAGTCCTCTTCAAAAGCGTCAAGGTCATGAAAGACCAAGAAAGGCTGATTAGAGGCCATGAGGTTAGATTAGAGGAGGCCTGGGAGACCTGATCACTAAATGCTCTGTGGGACCCTGGACACAAAACAGACACAAGTAGGACAACTGGAGAAATCTGAGAACTCCGCTGCTCAGTTAATAGCGCTGTGTGCATGACATTCCTGGTTTCAATCACTGTACATGGAATCACTGTACTGTGATTATACAGTTTAGGGGCTTAGGGGAAGCTGAGTGAAGGGTATATGGAAATCCTGTTTTGCAACGTTTCTGTGAGTCTAAAACTATTTCAAAATTAAAAGTTTCTTAAGAATGGACCTTTTGCTGTATAAGCACAACGTCATACAAAATTAATAATTCCCTGGCTAACACTGAGTCCATATTCAAATTTTTCTAGTTGCCTCGAAAATGTGTGTTGTAGTCCATGTGTTCAAATCAGGATCCAAGCAAGGCTCGCATCTTGCCTGCATTGTTAACGTGCCTTAAGCTCCATGCATTGGTCCACAGCCACTGACTTGATTTACACGAGGCTGGCTGTCTCCTATCAGGGCATCTCATTCGCGGTCTAGATCTGCCAGGACCCCTCGCCTGGTGTCACTCAACTTGTTCCTCTATCCTCTGTGCGTTCTATAAATGGGAAGTTAGCTGTAAAGCCTTGGCCGAGAAGTCCCACTTCTCTGGCAGGAACGCGTCGCAGGTGCTGTGTCTTTCCCACCACGTCCCATCAGGAGCACGTCCTGCTTCAGACCTTGTGCCCGATGCCCGCATTCAGCTGGTGAAGGCCTGTCCCCTCCCGTGTAAAGTTCCCCTTTCATTGGATGGTTCCATCCACTCATGGCTTTTGCCTAAATCAGTAACTTCAATGCGCATTGCAAAATATTCTGCCACATTATTAGCTGGATTCCTTCTCTAAAGAATTTACCCTCATCACCTAGGACTATTTCGTTACCCTAAGATATAGTCAAAACAGGAAAGGCAGGAGAGATGATCCTGCCTTCACCAGGATCATCAGTTAACACCAGGTGTCCTTGTTACCCTCAAAGGCAACCAAAATATTGTTTTTGTTGGGGGCCTTGTGCTTTTTAGCTTCATAGTGAACTCACTGGTTTTTGTATGTGCAACGTGTTTCCGTCAGTTACATTCATTATTCTTTTAATGATTAAATCATCCCGCGTTGACTCTTTCACATTGGCTCTAACCAGTGTTCTTCTGACAGTCTTCAACAGCGTCACTGTGTACAGTACTTATTGTTGGAACAGCCCCAGGGATTCCTGATACTATCTACTGGGGGCTTGGAGGGACAGATTTTCTCCAGTGGAGTTATTAGAGAACGAACGATCCCTCCTGAACCCAAGGGGACCTCTGGACAGTCAGAGACACATACAGGAAACACTGTACCCTAAATCCTAAAACAAAGAAAGACACCTGACAGCCAACTGTCTTATTTCTAGTTTCTTTCCACTGCATTAATTTTTTTGGCTTATTTATACTTCATAATACAGTAAATAAAAACTATGAGAATATGTTGATACATCAAATAATTTTTTGTATGTCACATAATTTTCTTAGTCTACACCAATGACACAATAAATATATTATAAATATGCCATAACTGAGATAGACAACCTATAATCCAGGATTTAAATTACCCGAAATGTCGCAAACAGTACTCAAAAAGTAAAACCGTTGAAAATGCAAATTTACCAAGAGGGACTTCCCTGGTGGTCCAGTGGTTGAGACTCTGTGCTCCCAGTGCAGGGGGCCCAGGTTTGATCCCTGGTCAGAGAACTAGATCCCACATGCATGCTGCAACTAAGGAGCCTGCGTGCTACAACTAAGACCTGGAGCAGCCAATAAATAAATAAATAAATAATTTTAAAAAATAAAAATCAATCAAGAGCATGTACATACGAAGGTTACTGTCAACTGGCTTCTCATTAACGACCAGGTCACATGCAATTTCATTGACTCCATCGTGGGTGTGCTTTACCAAGAGAGAATAGTTTCCAAATTCCCCAAATTTGTATTCCAGCCTACAAAGATTACGGAAAATGAAGAAACATCATTAGGTTAGGAAATAAGCAGTTGGATGTTGGTAATGTCACCCAGGCAGAGTGACAGGCATTCCTGGGTGCAGATCAGGGAAGACACAGAAAGATATTTTGAGAGAAGAAGCTAAAAACCAAACAGGAAAAAAATAGTAGAGAGAAAGTACAGGTGTCAGTAGGTCACATCATAGCAGGTACGAACCTACAAACTTGCTTCTCCTCCGCAGTGTCATTAAGCTGCAGGATGGATCCGTGCTGGGTGCTCACAGCCACAGCCTCAATGCTGGGCTCCCCGGGTTTCCTGCTCTGGGAGACGTCAACCAGGACCTGGAGAAGGCACTACACGATCCAAGCACAGGCCAGGTGTTAGGGGTTTGACAGTCTGTGGTTGCTGGGTATCCAACTGAAGACCTGAGATAACTTTTCCTTCATGCTTATAGAAAACTTTTACACTTCAATAATTTAGGTAAAATTTGCCTACATAACTAGGTGTTGCTATGGAACTACATAATATTTGTTCATAGGTACATTCTTCACATAATTAACAAATACAGCATCCCTTTAATCTTGCATTCTATGGTTTTACTTAATATTATTTAACAAATAAACTTCCATGATTCTACCTAATTTGCATATTTATAATTTTTAATGGTTGCATTATATTCCATCAAATACTATCGCTATGAATACTTAGGGTGCTTTCAAAGCTCGTTTTATCTTTTTGTATATAACTTATATAAATTATATTGCTTTGGAAGATATATAATTTAATTATATGATATATAATAATATAAATCTACTTATATTTATAATTTATATAAATTATATTGTTTTAAAAGATCTACACATGATGTTCTTATTCCTTTAAACTCTTTCCCTAAGACAAATTTCCAAAACTGAGATTACTGGATTAAAAAAATAATCATTTTAATGGTTCTTGTTACACGTGGCCAAATAGCACTCACATAAGAAAAATTACAATAGATTTATTTCTCATCAGCCTTACCAGGACTTCATATCATTCTTCCTTTTGTTCAGGTACTAGGTGTTTATGATACCACAGCATTAAGATTACATTTTAAATTAGAAGTAGATTAAATAATTCAATTTTCTTTTGCTCTTTTATGTTCCTTATGGTGTGAACCACCTGGTAGACACTCAATTCCCTCAAACAGAATCTTAGAAATCTGTCCTCGTACACTGCAACATGAAACTTCTAACTCTCTCAAACGCTTCTCCACTCTAGTGCTTTCATCTTATTATGTTGTTGTTTTTAAAGTTTTACAGAGTCACACTACTCTGGTTTGTTATTTCTTCTATGGCTTCATGAGTTTAACAATGTATTCTGCATTTTTTAGTATTTGTTAAATTTGTGGGTTTTGTTTTTTTTTACTTGAATCCACTTGGGGTATTTGATAGATGGTATCCCATAATTCTAAATACCTTTCCCATGGTTTTAGCTGTTAAATTCTTACGTAAATTAGATTCTACTTCTTATACTTCGTTTGGCCCGTTGGTCTTCATTTATCTTTTTTGGCTACATTCACGACCGTGCTCTGCGATACTTCTTATCCGGTACAGCAAGTCTCCGTACCATCCGTTCTCCTTTTGGGCCATCCTCTGATTCTCTTGCACACTTACTTTTTCATAGACATTTTGGAATTATTTTTATGCAGCTTCTATAAAGTATCCACAAGCAATTGTGTTGAATGTATAAACTAATTTGGGAAGTATTGCCATTTTTCCTACGTTTAGGTGTCACATCAGCGTGCATTGGCTATTTCTCCATTTAGCCTATAATTTTCCCATTAAAATTTTATCATTGTCCATATATATGACCTCTTATAGATTCCTCAAGATGAAAATATAAGTCATCATAAATCTCTCAATATGCCAACTTATTCTACCTGATAATTTATTTAAGATTTTTACACCCACATTAATTAGAAAGATTGACCTGCATTTTCTGTCATGTCTTGGCTAGATTTTAAGATCAACACCCTGCAGAATGAATCAGATACCAAGACATCATTTTTTTTATTGTTGTTATATTTAGGGTCAGTTTATATAGATTAAGAATTATTTATTATTTGAAAATGCAGGAGAAAATGACCTATTTTTAGGTAGAGAAATTCATTACAACTCTCCAGATTCTTAATCAGTTGCTGATCTATTTATATCCTCAATTTCTTGAATCAATCTTCATATTATATTTTTTGAAGGAAATCAATCAATTTTTGTACTTTAAATTGATCAGTCTTAACTGTTCATTGGACCATAATTATTTCAATTTCTGTTGAAATATAATTGCTAATTTTATTAATTTCCATTGTTCCCTTAAATGTATCAATAATTTATCAATTGTGTGACTTTTATTTATTTTTTAATTTTTCAAATTTTTATTGGAGTATTGTTGATTTACAATGCTGTGTTATAGTTTCAGGTGTACAGCAAAGTGAATCAGTTACACGTATACATATATCCACTCTTTTTCTTTGTTTAGGTTCTTTTCCCATATAGGCCATTACAGAGTATGTGTGACTTTTATTTTAGAAAACCATCTCTTGGCTCATTCTTATTCCCAGTTTTTTTCTCATTTTGCAGTATCCATAGTTACTGTTTTTATTGCTTCCTTTTTTCTTGTTTGGATGATGACACTGCTTTCCAAGACCTTGAGATCCTTACTCAGTAGCTTTTCTTTTCCCCTTTTTTTCCTGATTAACATAAAGCAGGGTCCAGAAAGGAAAGCGGACACACTCTGAAGCTAGACTGAGGGGTGAGGACCCCAGCACTGCCACGTGACAGCGGGGGGACCTGGGATAAAGTCACTTTCCCGCTCTTAATCTCAGCATCACCATCTGCAGAATCCAGGTATTTCCTGGATTGCTGTGAGGATTAAATGAGATATAATGTATCTAAAACAGAGCAGGCCCTCAGTAAACAGCAGCGACAACTTGTATTAACATTATCTTTACTGTTAGAAACATTTAGACACAAATTTTCATAAGAATTGCTTTGGCCAGGTCAAAGATTTTTCTATGACATTTACGGCTGTATTCTCTCTCCTATTAGTATTTTTTTGTTATGCAGAGGTAGGAAATTGCAGAAAGTATAATCTCTGCCGTTTGTGTTTAGTCTCGTTTGACAACACATGATTGATGTTTTGTTAAATACATTACAGATATTTTTGAAGTTATTGATTTTTTTCTACTTAATTTAAGGTCCTTTTAGTCCCTCTTGTGATAAGCCTTTTCTTGGTCTTGACCTACCTTTTTAATATTACCAATGTTCTGTGTTTCACTTAACTTTACAGGAGGTGTCATGTACTTCTCCATCATCTTCTAGCTGATACCCACACTGGGGACTTTTAAAATTTGTTTTCTTTCTTAAAAAGCTATTTACACTAAATAGGTCACTATCCATTAAAATTCCTCCTCTGAAGGTGGTACATTGAAGCTCTCAATCTGGAAGTAAAGACTATTTCATTTTACATGGAAGAATAGCCCTGTCCTTAAAAAGCAACAAGGTCTAGCATAGGAGCAACACCTTCAGATAAAATCCTTTATCATCAGAAGGGCCTCAGCCTAAGCGTCCAGTGGCCCTCACCGCCCCGCCCTACCCGCCCCCCCCACCCCCGCCGTGTCTCACTCCTTCCTTCTCTGGTCCAGCAGGAGGGTTATGCAGTGGGCAGAGGAGCCAAAACACGTCTATCACTTCAGGCTTCACAAGGGATCAAATTGAATGGACTCCAAAAGGGAGTGTGAATATCCTGCTGAGACCCCATCCTAGTGCATCACCCTCTGCAACTTGAAACCAGTGGTGTGGCTGCCCTGTCACACTCTAGGCCCCTTGATTAATGGCTCTGAGGGTACAGGCTATAAGAGGTGGCAGAAATGAGCAAGTGGCCCGGATCTGGTTTATGCTCTTATTGTGGAATGAAAGGATGCTTGTCACATTAAAAAAAAAAAACGAAAAACAAAAAAAAATGTCTATCAATTTTGCTCATCACAGAAACTGGTTTGAAAAAGATGGGCAGGGAAACGATAAAAAAGGGATGCTGCCCATTGCTAGGCATCCTCCGTGATGGAATTTCTTCTGAGTCTTTGTCTAGCCTGTTTGTTTCCTCACCTGTAAAGCTGAGGCTAACATGTGAAGGGCTTCAGGTCTGACAGCACTGGGGCCATATCAAACCAGCCCCAAAGCAAACACAACTGTGAGCAAGCACGCAGCACCTACATGATAACAGCGATCGAAATTCCAGTAGATGGTCAGGTTTGTCCCAGGCAGTTCATTATGGATGAGCAGCAAAGCCTGGTCCATCTTCAGCTCCAAGTGCCTTTTTTTCCCTAAGTCTGGTAAGAATTAGAAAAAAAAAAAGAAAAAGAAAAACTAGGCACCTGAAAGATGTGTCAGACACAAAGTGCATCAGAGTGGAAAGTGGCTTCTCAGGAGCGCTTCTCAAATGCCTGGGGTCTCTCGTCCCTCATGCCGTGTCCACACGGATGTGCACGTGCACACACGCACCCAGTTCCCTTCCACACACATGCCTCTACTACAAACAAGGATTCAATCAACACCATTCGCATCTTCCAATCACCAAGTACTAAGGTGTGAGGGGCACCAAGTTTAGTTGTTTCCGTGCAACTTCTATTTGATAATATAACAACCTCATGAGCTAGGTATTTTCTCCATCCTACGGATGAAGAAATTAAGGCCCACAAAAATTACATAACTGCCCATGGCCACAGAGGTTTTCAGTAAAATCACTGACATGAACCCAATCTGCGTGATTCCGAAGCTCCAACTTTCCTGGCCCACATCACTCAGCTCTGAGCTGGGATGGGCAGCTCTTAAGACCTGCAGGACCCCAGACTAGGGAGTCAGGACGCGCAGAGCAGCAGTGTTCCTGGGGGATCTGCACGCCCTTTACAGTCCGAGAAGCTCTGCCTGATGTCACTTTTGTTTGGAGTTCTGCATCTCCTGGTTTCCATGGCAGACATGAGGCGGGGAAGGAGAGAGGGTAAGTCTGAAGGGCAGAAAGAGCCACTGCTCCATATTCCCTGGGCTTAGAGCTCATCACTTTACCAGATGCTCTCAGGGTACCATAAGGATGATGCATCTTCTACCTTTCAGTCTGCCAATTTGGTAGGAAAACAGTGAACTATTATTGGCTAAAGTTAAAGCAAAGTGTTTCATCCAGATCAACTAGGCCATTTATATCTGTTATATTATATGAAAGAGAAATCACCATCTAGCTTCTAGGCAAAAGAAAAAAAGGGAAACTTTCTTTAATTTTTTATTTTATACTGGAGTCTAGTTGATTTACAATGTTGTGTTAGTTTCAGATGTAGAGCAAAGTGATTCCATTATACATACACATATATCCATTCTTTATTTTTTTAATTAATTTATTTATTTGGTTGCACCGGGTCTTAGTTGTGGCAGGCGGCCTCCTTAGTTGCAGCTCGCCAGCTCCTTAGTTGCAGCACGTGGGCTCCTCAGTTGCGGCAGGTGGGCTCCTTAGTTGTGGCATGTGAACTCTTACTTGCGGCATGCATGTGGGATCTAGTTCCCTGACCAGGGATCGAACCCAGGCCCCCTGCATTGGGAGCACAGAGTCTTATCCACTGCGCCACCAGGGAAGTCCCCATATATCCATTCTTTTCCAGATTCTTTTCCCATGTAGCCTATTACAGAATACTGAGTCCCCTGTGCTACACAGTAGGGCCTTGTTAATTATCTATTATATATACATATATATAGTAGTGCATATATGTTAATCCCAAACTCCTAATTTATTCCTCCCCACACACATTTCCCCTTTGGTAACCATAAGTTTGTTTTCAAAGTTTGTGAGTCTATTTCTGTTTTGTAAATAAGTTCATTTGTATCATTTATTTTTAGATTCCACATATAAGTGATATCATATGATATTTGTCTTTGTCTGACTTACTTCACTTAGTATGATAATCTCTAGCTGCATCCATGTTGATGCAAATGGCATTATTTCATTCTTTTTTATGGCTGAGTAATACTCCACTGTATATATGTACCACATCTTCTTTATCCATTCCTCTGTTGATGGACATTTAGGTTGCTTCCATGTCCTGGCTATTGTAAATAGTGCTGCAATGAACACTGGGGTGCATGTGTCTTTTCAAATTATGTTTTTTTCCAGATATATGCCCAGGAGTGGGATTGCTGGATCATATGGTAGCTCTATTTTTAGTTTTTTAAGGAACCTCCATACTGTTCTCCACAGTGGTTGTAACAATTTACATTCCCACCAACAGTGTAAGGGTTAAGGGAAACTATTTAATAACACAACCAGAAAGGTAATAATCTAGCCTCTTTTATTTTGTAATATGAAAGCTTAATTCAGGGCTCCCCAGTACCTCATCTGGTTAATTCAGAAAATTCTTCACTGCAGCCAGCCTAAATCCCTCATTTTTAGTGTTCATCCTAATTTACCCTTATTTAGCTCTCAGTGAAGACAAAACACAGAGTATATAACTTTTAATAATCTACTGAGGCTTTTTTTCCCTTCCAGGCTAAACAAAGCTTTATCAATCACTTTTTCTGTTCTTTGGTCGCCCTACGGCGAGCGGCCAGCAGAAGCAGCGTTTGAGACCAGGAGTATAACATGGTGGGTTAAGTGTGTGGACTCCATGTTGGGCCAACTTGAATCTGGACCCCACCCTGCCTCAGCATCCTCATCAATAAATTAGGGGTCATAACAGTGTGTGCTTCGGAGGATTGCTGGGGAGGCTAAAATTGATAACACTAGCAAAGTGCTTGACAGAGAACCTCAAACAAAGTAAGTGTTCGACAAATGATGATTATAATGACCTGGGCCACATCCAACCAATGCAGGGGACAAGAGGGGCTTCGTCAGAATCAGGAACATGTGGTTAAATATTTTGAAAAGTTGTTTCTTCTCTTTTCATTTAACCTTATTTCCAATTTTTCCCCATTCCCCTTTTTTCCAATTATAAGAAATGATGCTATATCCTATATAAAAATGGCGCTATAGACACCTGAAAATCAACATGCTCTTCTTTCAACATAGTTCCTTAAGAATGAACTTCCAGGAGTGAAATTTTCAATCAAAAATAGCTTTTTAAATAGTTTTTGATATGTTTAGCCAAATTCCTCTCCCAATTTAGCTGTGCCGGTTTATAAAGACAACTGTGGTGTTCATCGGCTCCCAGGTGACACCAAAAACGACACACTTACTGTGCTCCAGGTCCCAACAGCCTCGTGAAACAGCTGCTGGTGTCTCCAGCCTCCGGATGAGGTATGGCAGGCCTGGAGAGGCCACCCACCAGACTGACTCACCAGTCTGGCCAGCACCTAACCTCTATGCTCCCAGTCTCCTGAGACTAAGCAGATCTGTCCCCTAGCAGCTGGGCCAGTTTAATTTTTTCCCTTGCGTTTTAGCCCGAAGTATAGAAAATATAATTTCCTTATTATTTTAGTTCTGAACTGACAATTAGCAAGTTCGAACATGTTTTCCAAATGTTGACTATCAGTACTTTCCTTTCCTGTGAATTGTTGGAATGTTTATTTAACCACTTAGCCCCTGTGATATTAAATCCTTTGTCATACTTGTCATAATGTTTTCAAGTATTTCTCTTTTTCATTTCCCTTGTTCAGGTTTGAGAGCTTCCATTTGCAAATTTATAGTCACTAGCTGTTGACCTTTTCCTCCGTAATTGTTCTATACAGCATCATCCCTTCAGAGCTGTAGTAACTACTCTTTTTATTCATACTTCTATGAGTCTTCAGTGGTGGGTGAAATACGGTTCTTGTTTCATGCTTAATTTTTCCATGTGAATTTCAGACTTTGAAGGCTCTTAATTGTCATCAATATTATTTTATATAAGGTTGTATGAAGGGCTAATGCTAGCTGAACATCAGAATTACCTGGCAAGCTAAAAAAAACATAAAACCAGACTTCCCTGGTGGTGCAGTGGTTAAGAATCCGCCTGCCAATGCAGGGGACATGGGTTCGAGCCCTGGTCCAGGAAGATACCACATGCCGCGGAGCAACTAAGTCCGTGTGCCACAACTGCTGAGCCTGCGCTCTAGAGCCCAGGAGCCACAACTACTGAGCCCACATGCCACAGCTACTGAAGCCCATGTGCCTAGAGCCCATGCTCCACAACAAGAAAAGCCACTGCAATGAGAAGCCCACACATTGCAATGAAGAGTAACCCCCGCTCGCTGCAACTAGAGAAAGCCCGCATGCAGCAACAAAGACCCAACGCGGCCAAAAATAAAATATAAATAAATAAATAAAATAATAACATAAATAAATTAATTAATACATAATTTAAAAACAAAACAAAAAAATACCAATGCCCTGGCTCCACCCCAGACCTATTAAATCAGAATCTCTGCCCAACCAGTATGATTTATTTTTTGTATTTTTTAAATTGAGGTATAGCTGATTTATAATATATTAGTTTCAGGTGTATCACATAGTGATTCAAAATTTTTATAGATTATACTCCATTTAAAGTTACTATAAAATATTGGCCATATCCCTCATGCTATACAATATATCCTTGTAGTTTACTTTATACATAGCAGTTTGTATCTCTTAATCCTCTACCCTCGTTCTTGCCCCTCTCCCTTTCCTTTCCCCACTGGTAACCACTAGTTTGTTCTCTATATCTGTGAGTCTATTTCTGTTTTGTTATATTCATTCATTTTATTTTTAGATTCCACATATAAATTACAACATACAGTATTTGCCCTTCTCTGACTTATTTCACTTAGTATAATACCCTCATATCCATGTTGCTGCAAATGGCATTATTTCATTCATTCTTTTTTATGGCTGAGTAATATTCCATTGTATATATGTACCACATCTTTATCCATTCATCTGTTGATGGACACTTAGGTTGCTTCCATATCTTGGCTATTGTAAACAATGCTGCTATGAACACTGGGTGCACGTATCTTTTTGAATTAATGTTTTCATTTTCTTCAGTTACATACCCAGGAGTGGAATTGCTGGATCATATGGCAGTTCTATTTTTAGTTTTTTGAGGAACCTCCAAACTGTGCTCCATAGTGGCTGCACCAATTTACATTCCCACCAACAGTGTAGGAGGGTTCCCTTTTCTCCACACCCTCATCAACACTTACCCTCCTCAAAACAGCAGCAACAGACACTGTGAGTGTAAGGCCAGGGGATTCTGACATCTTTGTACCTTTTTGCATTATTTGAGCATTTTTAAAAAAACCAATGAGTCTGTGGGATTAGCAGATGCAAACTATTATATATAGAATGAATAAGCAACAAGGTCCTACTATAGAGCACAGGGAACTATATTCAGTATCCTATGATAAAGCACAATGGAAAAGAATATGAAAAAGAATGTATATATATGTATAACTGAATCATTTGCAATACAGCAGAAATTAACACATTATAAATCAGCTATAGTTCAATACAATAAATTTTTTAAAAGCCCAATGAGTGTGTAGTCTGTACCACTCACACACACACACACACACACACACACACAAACACAAAGGACGAAATTCCTAAGCCATCCAATATGACGCCGAAATTGAAACTGATGCCAACAGCTGAACTTACAAATACCAGGGCAGGGACTTCCCTCGTGGTGCAGTGGTTAAGACTCCGCGCTCCCAATGCAGGGGGCCCAGGGTTCGATCCCTGGTCAGGGAACTAGATCCCACATGCATGCTGCAACTAAGAGTTTGCATGCCACAACTAAGGAGCGCGCCTGCCACAACTCGCCCTGCGCAACCAAATAAATATTTTTTAAAAAAAGAAATACCAGGGCAGCCTCAAGGAGCATTACATACAACAGACAATTCCCTCTTCCTGTCTACAATGTCTTGGTGAGGAAATAAACCAAACAAAGTCACGTTTCAATAGTGCCCAAGTAACTGTACTGCTCGCATATTAGGCTTTTACTTCATATCCAAATACTCAATTTCTGGTTCTAGCTCCCTGCTCGTAAGTGTCTTTGCTGAGCATATCTGAAAAGACATAGTCTACTTAATTTTTTTTTTTTTCTTTTCAAGTAAACTTGAGTCCACAAATCATATAAAGGTGGAGTTCTTAGTAGGAATCTGTCCCGCCCAAAGTTGGCCTCCAGGTGGCACTAAAAGCCTGGCTGACCTGGCAACACTGCTCTGTGAAGGTTCGGGAGTGGATGGCTTCAGAACGCTACTAGTATGCTCTCCCTCACTACACAGAATCACTGCTTAGAAACTTACCTTTTTCCTACAATAATTATCAGTATTAACTGATGCTAAAGCACAAAAATAGAGCGTTGTACGGGTTCAGTCTCTGACAAGTTGTGACAGGGCAGATTATGTAACCCCTTGAGGTCCGTTGCTCGATTATAAAAGGGAGGGAGTGACGAGACTGAGCTCGGGGGCGGGGGAGACACTGTATTAAACGTAATCAGCTAAGATGCTTTTTCAAAATTGATTTTGTCTTCTCCCTACAACATTTTGATCGAGGAGGAGCGGCAGTTTGAACCACACACGCTGACACCAAAACCCCCGCGTTCTGATACAAAGGTGATGGGATGAAGGGAGCAGAGGCAAGTGGCCCCCCAGCTACCCAGGTGATAAGCAGACCTTCCCCAACACTGACCGAACCGGGTTTGCTGCCCTTGGCTGATCCCAAGGGCTGACCTTCGACCACAGCATCCCCTGGGGAGGGGCATGGGACTGAGATCTTCTAGGGCCCTGGGTCCTCGTCCAAGGGGTCTAGCGGGAGGTCCTGGAATTTGCCTTTTTTTTTCCACTTCCCTGGCAAGCTCGGAGACCAGGCAAGCTGGGGAAACGCTCGCTGAGCCGAGGTTCACCTCTCCTCTCCTCCCTGCCGGACATGAACACCGATCCCCCCGAGCCCTCCCAGGCCGCCGACCTCGCCCGGGGCGCCCCTGCAGACCGCAGCCCCGGCGCTCCGCCCGTCACCATGGAAGCGGAACCGCCCAGCGGGCCGGGGAGGCTCGCTCGAGATCTGACCCCGCGCCTCGGCCGCCAGCTCCCGCGCCCGCCGCCTCCCGCGCGCTCCCGCTGCGCCCCCGGCCCGGGCCGCGGTGACCCCGGAGCCCAGCACAGCCGAGCCGGCCTCTCCGTCCCGCCGCGCACGGAGCTGCGTGCTCGGGCCGCGGCTCCGGCGGGTCCCCCGCAACCCCTCCGTGCGGCGGACGGAGCGGGGCGCCGGCCCGGCTCCGATCAGCTTTGCATTAGGGGGCGACAGGTCTCCGGGTCAAAGGCACTCCATGAAGCCCGAGGAGCGCCACTCCCGCCCTCCTGCGTCCTCCCGCGGGTCGGCCTCCGTGCACGAGCCCCGGCCCCGCCACGACAGCGCGGCGGAAACGACACGCGAGTTCCGGGCGCTGCTCCTCCCGAGCTGTCCCGCGCGCCGCCCCGGGGAGGGGACAGTCGCCGCCCCGCGGGCCCGGCCGGAGCGCGCACTCACCTGGCGTCGGGGAGCTGCCGGGGGCCAGCAGCGCGGCGCTCAGCACGGACGCGGCCAGCAGCAGCGCGGCCAGCGCCCAGCCCGCGGCCCCCGTCCCGCTCATGCCGCCCGCCGACCCCGCGCCGCCGCCGCCGCCGCCGCCGCGCTCCCGGGACCCGCGCTGCTCGGCCGCACACGGCCGCGAGCCCGTCATCGCCCGGCGATCGGCCCCGGGGCGGGGCGCGAGCCACCGCGGGGGCGGGGCGGGGGCGGATCTTCCGGGGGAGGGGAGCTCACCGCACCCGGAACCGCTGCGCAGGGTTTTGCTTTTTTTTGGGTTGTTGTTTTTTTTTTTGTCCTGAGGAGAGACGCGTCGCGTCGGGAAGAGAGGGCCCCGCAGGCCCCGAGCCGCCGCTCCGCGGTCCCTCACCACCCGCTGAGCGACATTACGCTGAATCCCTGCGTCCAGCCATTCGCCATACAAACGGGTGTTAGTGTCCTCTGTCCACTGTTCTGAGTCCCAGCCCCCAAGGCGTTTGCTATCCAGAGGGAGAGTTGCGACATAAAAGCCACCGTGTGTTACTACCACTTGGAAGAGCTGGTTGCCAGTCCCGGATGAAGTTAAAGCCTCGCAGGCACGATGACCCCGCGGTTACACTCCTAGCTTTGCGCCCGGGGAAACTAACATACGCATGAAGGGCAGATCCAGTCATGCTTGAGGCAGAGTGGTTTGAAACTGCAAGAACCTGTAAATGATCTAAATGTCCATCAGTGGAGAAAATGGATGAATTGTGGTGTAATGCATACAGCAGTAGAAATGATCTAGACTTACCTGTGTCCACACGGATGAATCTCAAAAATAAGGCTGAGAGGGAAATGCAAGTTGCAGACATATCTTTTTAATATCATACATAAAGTGTAAAGCCAAGCAAAATAGGTATATTGTTTAGGCTTATATGCATGTGTAATAAAAGTATAAAGATACATATGGAAAGTTAAACACTGAATTTAAGCCGTGTCTGGGAATAGGGAGGAGGCACAATGTTGAGGTCCAGCTTCACGGTGGGCTTCAGCCAGAGAAGTTATTGCTTAGGTAGGGTGATAGATTTATGCGTGCTCTCTATATTATTTTTTATACTTCTCTGTATATTGAATGACTTGATAACTTTGTAAAGCTACAATACAGTGTGATGAGTGCTATGTTCATAGAAGGACAAGACGCTAAGATAGCATTTGATGGAAGCACCTAAGCTAGTCTGGGAAGCTTCCCAGGAGGATGGACATTTAAACTGAGTCGTGAGGGATGTGAGCCAGGAGAAGGGAGGAAGAGCGTTCCTAACAGAAGGAGCAGCCTTTGCGAAGGCTCAGAGAAAGCACGTCTCAGTGCAGGAACTGAAAGAGACCCAGTGTGACGGAAGCAGAATTCTGTGAGGGGAAGGAGGAGACAGGAGGTGAGCTCGACAATAGAGTTGAGTTTAGGCTTCTTCTTAAGGACAGTAGCAAGCTGTTGAGTTTTACGGTGGAGATAACTTTCGGGAAAGTCATGGTCATGAACTATCTAATAAAGGTCAGTCACATGGGTTTTCTCAGAGAAAACAAACCTCTGTGCCTGAAGGTCAGGAAGAAGTTCGGTGACTCCTTTTTTCCTCCTTGCCCGGCCCCACTGTTCAAAATCCCAGGAGTTGAGGGACACTGGTGTATAAGGAGTATGAC
Source organism: Globicephala melas (assembly GCF_963455315.2). NCBI lineage: Eukaryota > Metazoa > Chordata > Mammalia > Artiodactyla > Delphinidae > Globicephala > Globicephala melas. The sequence continues at coordinate 33,432,749 of NC_083334.1, read as the reverse complement.
AAGACCATCGCCAACTAGACATCTGCTGTCCAACAGCTTCTCTGGTCCCCACAAAACCAGAATGGGCCACAGGGCCCCTTGGGTGGATGTGCCCTTCTCTGCTTCCTCTTCGAGGATGGCTCTTTCAGCTCTGTCACAAACCTCCGTGCCCAGAAGAATCTGGAATTCCTGTCTTAGGGCTGAGCATGGCTGGTCCCTCTACCTAGAACACTCTTCCCCTGACACCTCACAGACCCTCCCTCACTTCATTCAGGTCTCAGCTCACCTGTTACCTTCTTCCCCAATACCCCTATTTAAAACTAAAACATTCTCTATCCCTGTGTCCTGCTATATCTGCTTTGGTTTTCATTCTACTCATATCTACCTGACATTATAATGTGTGTTTGTTTTTCTGCTTCCCTTGCACTAGAATGTAAGATCCATGAAGGCAAAGAGTTTGTCCTGAGGGCAAGAACCTTCTCTGTTAAGCTATAATGCACAATAAACAGACACCCAGTCTTGTGGCTTTTTTCAGCAAAAGCTCATGTCTTGCTCACATTCATCTCCAGTGCTTCATTCTACCATGACTGCAGCCATGGAGAAATGATGTAGCAAATCCTACACTGGCTCCTGCCCAGCAGAGAGATGCCTGTGACTGGCATTCACTGGCCAAAGCAGGTCATATGATTCCAATGTGACAAACACATGCAGAAATAAAATTGGACAAAATTCAACATCTATTCAACTCTCAACAAAATAGGAATAGAAGGCAACTTCCTCAATCTGATAAATGGCATCTATGAAAAACTTACAGCTAATATGACACTTGAAAGACAACATTTTTTGCCTAGAATCAAGAACAAGGCAAATATATCTGCCCTTACCACTTCTACTCAGCACTGTCCTGGAGGTCCCAGTCAGTGCAATAAGGCAAGAAAAAGAAATTAAAAGCACATAAATTGGCTTTGTTCAAACATGACATGATTATATATGTGTAAAATCTTAAGGAATCTACAAAATAAAAGCTGCTAGAACTTAAAGTGAATTTAGCAAGGTCACGAAATTCAAAGTCAATATACAAAAATAGATTGTATTTTTATAACCTAGATATAAACAAAATTGAACATTGAAATTTTTAAAATAGCATTTACAGTAAGTTTTTTAAATGAATACGTAAGTAAATTTAACAAAATATATATAAGCAACAAACATGGATGGATCTCATAAACATTACACTGAATGAAAGAAGACAGACTCAAAAAGGTATATACCATACTGCATAATTCCAACTACATGAAACTCTGGAAAAGAAATTCTAATCTTTCTAAGAATAAAGCAGAGAGTCATTGCCTGGGGCCAGCAGTGGAGAAAGGATTGAATGGGATGGGGCACATACGAAATTCCAGAAGAGATAGAAATGCATTGTGTTTATCTGTAGGGGTGGTGACACAAGTATATAAATGTATCAAAACTCACTGAAATGAATACTTTAAATGGCTGCATTTTATTAAATATAAATTGAGCTTCTCCCTTGGGAAATCACCATGGATGGGATGCCATGTACAGATGTAGCACACACAAAGCAGCAAATTTGAAGCAGAGAAGAGTTATTTTGGAAATGTTGAATTTGAGATGTTCTTTGGAGAAATGTCTATTCATTTCATTGGATGGTTTGTGGGTCTTTTGCTGAGTTGTAGAAGTTCTGTATATATACTGGATATCGATCACACATAAGATATATGATTTGCAAATCACATTGATATAAAAGGAGAGTTAAGTATTTGGGGAAAATCAGTACTTATGTGGCAAGTGAAATTGTGAAAGAGGATGAGATTACCCAGGTAGTGTGTGTAGGGCTGAAAACGGAAACCGGGAGCTGTGGGGTGGGCAGAGACTGAGCGGAAGAAGCCAGAGGGGTGGGAGAAAGCTTGGGGGTGGGAAGCCACAGCAGTCAAGGGGGATTTCAAAAAGGAAAGGACTGAAAAGTGCACATTAAATTTAGCCATTAGTGACCTGGTGACAGCAGTTTCAGGGCAGTAGTAGTAGCAAAGTTCAGACTGCAGTGGGTGGAGGGGTCAAAGGAATACAAAAAATCGTAGACATTTAAACAAGTTGTTCTCGGACAACTGGATAGGCATATAGCATATATAGCATATAGCAAAAGAGTGAAGCTGGACCCTTACTTTACACCATATGCAAAAATTAACTCAGTACTTTAATGTAAGAGTCAAAACTAAAAAACTATTGGAAGAAAACATAGGGGTTCATCTTCATGACCTTGGATTTGGCCTTGGATTCTTTGTTACTCAAAAGCATGACTAACAAAAGAAAAATATAGTCAAATTGGACTTCATCAAAATTTTAAAAAATTTTTTTAAAAGACACTGTCAATAAAGTAAAAAGACAACTCAGAGAATATGAGAAGATATTTGCAAATCATACATCTGATAAGGAACTCGTATACAGAATATATGAAGAACTCCTACTCAACAGCAACAAAAACCAAACAACTTGATTCAACAATGGGCAAAAGAGGGGGCGGAATCAAGACAGCGGACTAGGAGGACGTCAAATTTGTGTCTCCTCACAACTAGGGCACCTACCAGGCACCGGAGGGGGACAACGGACACCTAAGGGGATGGGAGGGACCCCAACTGGGTAGGATGTGGGGCTTGGGGGAAGTGAAGAGAGAGGAAAAGTGGAGGCAGGATGGGACTGGCCCACCTGAGGGGTGGCTGGGGGAGGGGAAGGGATCCCATGCCTGAAGGGGGAAATGGGGGGCCCATTGAGAGGGCAGAGGATCAAAAGGGAGCATGGACAGGTTTCCCCTGCCCACCTGGGCCCCCAGGAACCTGCTGAGATCCCCGGCCTGATCCTTTGCTCACCGAGGCCCCCTCCAGCAGCATGGGTCCTGAGGGAGTGGGAGGGATGGAAGGGGGAGCAAAAGTAAAGGCCGGACCTACAGGACGGGCACCCCTAAGGGGCAGCTACGGGAGGGGAGGAGTTCCTACACCCAGCGGGACCCACCCACAGTTAGGGGTCCAGCATTGATGGGGGAGACCCTGGGGGAGGGCACGGAGGAACGGAAGGGAACGGGGCCAGCGCTTTCCCTGTCCTCTTAGGCACCGGGGAACCTGTAGGGCTCCCGGGCCTAATCCTCTGCCCTCGGAGCCTCCCTCCTGCCGGGCAGAGCCCAAGCCCCACCCCTACGCCCCCGTCCGGGGCCCCACGTCTACACTCGGAGACCCCCTCTGAGACCCCCTCCAACACACTGGGCCTAAACCCCACCCACACACCCTCACTCAGGTGGCTACCTCCAAACTCAGGAACCCCATACAACAGAGGCCCTCCTTTCCACGTGCTGCTGCTCCCCTTCTGCGCAGGTCCTAAGCAGAGGCCCTGCCCACACTTGAACATTTCACCGCCTAGGCCCCGGCCCATGCTCTAATGTCACCCCCAACCCACCTAGGTCCCGCCCCACCCAAAACCCTGCCCCTGCCGAAGTTCCAGCCCCCACCTAAACCCCACCCCCAGAGCCAACGCTTTTTTTTTCCTCTTACATTTTCCTGTTTTACCTTGTTGATTCATTGTTGTTGATCCTTTTATATTTTTATTTTTCCTAAAAAATCTTTTATTTTTCTAATTTTATTTTATTCTTTATACTTTGTTATTGTTCTCTCCTTCTGGCTTGTTCCCCCCCCCCTTTTTTTTTTCTTTTTTTCTGTTGTGGCTTTATTTTACCATGTTGCAGTTGTTTCAATTATAGTTTTATTTTTCCTAATATAATTTTTATCTTCCTAATTCTATTTTGTTTTTTACTCTTTGATATTGTACTGCTGCTTTTTTTCTTTCTTCCTTTTTTTTTTTTTTTTTTACTGTGCCACAAAGGTTGTGGGATCATGGTCCCCAGGCCAGAGGTTGGGCCAGGGCTCCTCTGGTGGGAGCTCTGAGTCCAAACCACTGGACTAACAGAGAACCGCAGACCCCACAGAATATCAATTGGAGTGAGGCCTCCCAGAGGTGCTCATCTCAGCACCAAGACCCAGCTCTATCCAACTGCCTGCAAACTCCAGTACTGGACACCTCAGGCCAAACAACCAGTAAGACAGGATTACAGCACCACACAACAACAAAAAAGAAATGACAAAAAAAAAATGTTAGAGACAAAAGAGCAAGGTAAAAACCTAAAAGACCAAATAAATGAAGATGAAATAGGCAACCTACCTGAAAAAGAATTCAGAGTAATGATAGTAAAAATGATCCAAAATCTCGGAAACAGAATGAAGAAAACACAAGAAACATTTAACAAGGATCTAGAAGAACTAAAGAGCAAACAAACAATGACGAACAACAAAATTACTGAAATTAAAAATACTCTAGAAGGAATCAATAACAGAATAACCGAGGCAGAAGAACGGATAAGTGAGCTGGAAGATAAAATGGTGGAAATAACTGCCAGGGAGCAGAATAAAGAAAAAAGAATGAAAGGAATCGAGGACAGTCTCAGAGACCTCTGAAAAAACATTAAACGTACCAACATTCAAATTATAGGGGTCCCAGAAGAAGAAGAGAAAAAGAAAGGGTCTGAGAAAATATTTGAAGAGTTTATAGTCGAAAACTTCCCTAACACGGGAAAGGAAATAGTCAATCAAGTCCAGGAAGCACAGAGAGTCCCACACAGGATAAACCAAAAGAGAAACACGCCAAGACACATATTAATCAAACTATCAAAAATTAAATACAAAGAAAAAATATTAAAAGCAGTAAGGGAAAAGCAACAAATAACATACAGGGAATCCCCATAAGGTTAACAGCTGATTCTTCAGCAGAAACTCTGCAAGCCAGAAGGGAGTGGCAGCACACATTCAAAGTGATGAAAGGGAAAAACCTACAACCAAGATTACTCTACCCAGCAAGGATCTCATTCAGATTCAACGGAGAAATTAAAACCTTTACAGACAAGCAAAAGCTAAGAGAATTCAGCACCACCAAACCAGCTTAACAACAAAGGCTAAAGAAACTTCTCTAGGCAGGAAACACAAGAGAAGGAAAAGACCTACAAAAACAAACCCAAAACAATTAAGAAAACAGTAATAGGAACATACATATTGATAATTACCTTAAATGTAAATGGATTAAATGCTCAAACCAAAAGACATAGACTGGCTGAATGGATACAGAAACAAGAATCCATATATATTCTGTCTACAAGAGACCCACTTCAGACCTAGGGACACATACAGACTGAAAGTGAGGGGATGGAAAAAGATATTCCATGCAAATGGAAATCAAAAGAAAGCTGGAGTAGCAATTCTCATATAAGACAAAATAGACTTTAAAATAAAGACTATTACAAGAGACAAAGAAGGACACTACATAATGATCAAGGGATCAATCCAAGAAGAAGATATAACAATTGTAAATATTTATGCACCCAACAGAGGAGCACCTCAATACATAAGGCAAATGCTAACAGCCATAAAAGAGGAAATTGACAGTAACACAATCATAGTAGGAGACTTTAATTTTTTTTATTACCTTTCGACGAACCCTTGTGTCAAGGGCTGACTTTCAATAGATCGCAGCGAGGGAGCTGCTCTGCTACATACGAAACCCTGACCCAGAAGCAGGTCGTCTATGAATGGCTTAGCACCAGGTTCCCCACGAACATGCACTGAATAGTAGGTGACTTTAACACTCCACACTCACCAATGGACAGATCATCCAAAATGAAAATAAATAAGGAAACACAAGATTTAAATGACACATTAAACCAGATGGACTTAACTGACATTTATAGGACATTCCATCCAAAAACAGCAGAGTACAATTTCTTCTCAAGTGCTCATGGTACATTCTCTAGGATAGACCATATCTTGGGTCACAAATCAAACCCTGGTAAATTTAAGAAAATTGAAATAGTATCAAGTATCTTTTCCAACCACAATGCTATGAGACTAGAAATTAATTACAGGAAAAAAAATGTAAGAAATACAAACACATGGAGGCTAAACAATATGCTACTAAATAACAAGGAGATCATGGAAGAAATCAAAGAGGAAATTAAAAAATACCTAGAAACAAATGACAATGAAAACACGATGATGCAAAACCCATGGGAGGCAGCAAAATCAGTTCTAAGAGGAAAGTTTATAGCAATACAATCCTACCTCAAGAAACAAGAACAATATCAAATAAACAACCTAACCTTACACCTAAAGCAATTAGAGAAGGAAGAACAAAAAAATCCCAAAGTTAACAGAGTGAAAGAAATCATAAAGATCAGATCAGAAATAAGTGAAAAAGAAATGAAGGAAACAATAGCAAATATCAATAAAACTAAAAGCTGGTTTTTTGAGAAGATAAACAAAATTGATAAACCAGACTCAAGAAAAAAAGGGAGAAGACTCAAATCAACAGAATTAGAAATGAAAAAGGAGAAGTAACAACTGACACTGCAGAAATACAAAGGATCATGAGAGATTACTACAAGCAACTATATGCCAATGAAATGGACAGCCTGGAAGAAATGGACAAATTCTTAGAAAAGCATGACCTTCGGAGACTGAACCAGGAAGATATAGAAAATATAAACAGACAAATCACAATGAAATTGAAACTGTGATTAAAAATCTTCCAAAAAAACAAAAGCCCAGGACCAGATGACTTCACAGGCAAATTCTATCAAACATTTAGAGAAGAGCTAACACCTATCCTTCTCAAACTCTTCCACAATATAGCAGAGGGAGGAATACTCCCAAACTCATTCTACAAGGCCACTATCACCCTGATACCAAAACCAGACAAAGATGTCACAAAAAAAGAAAAGTACAGGCTAATATCTCTCATGAACATAGATGCAAAAATCCTCAACAAAATACTAGCAAACAGAATCCAACAGCACATGAAAAGGATCATACACCATGATCAAGTGGGGTTTATCCCAGGAATGCAAGGATTCTTCAATATACACAAATCAATCAATTTGATACACCATATTAACAAACTGAAGAATAAAAACCATATGATAATCTCAATAAATGCATAAAAAGCTTCTGACAAAATTCAACACCCATTTATGATAAAAACTCTCCAGAAAATGGGCATAGAGGGAACCTACTTCAACATAATAAAGGTCATATATCACAAACCCACAGCCAACATCGTTCTCAATGGTGAAAAACTGAAACCATTTTCTCTAAGATCAGGAACAAGACAAGGCTGCCCACTCTCACCACTATTATTCAACATAGTTTTGGAAGTTTTAGCCACTGCAAGCAGAAAAGAAAAAGAAATAAAAGGAATACAAATTGAAAAAGAAGAAATAAAGCTGTCACTGTTTGCAGATGTCATGATACTATACATAGACAATCCTAAAGATGCTACCAGAAAACTACTAGAGCTAATCAATGAATTTGGTAGAGTAGCAGGGTACAAAATTAATGCACAGAAATCTCTTGCATTCCTATACACTAATGATGAAAAATATGAAAGAGAAATTAAGGGAACACTCCCGTTTACCACTGCAACAAAAATAAAATACCTAGGAATAAACCTACCTAAGGAGACAAAAAACCTGTATGCAGAAAACTATAAGACACTGATGAAAGAAATTAAAGATGATACAAGCAGATGGAGACATATACCATGTTCTTGGATTGGAAGAATCAACATTGTGAAAATGACTATACTACCCAAAGCAATCTACAGATTCAATGCAATCCCTATAAAACTACCAATGGCATTTTTCACAGAACTAGAACAAAAAATTGCACAATTTGTATGGAAATACAAAAGACCCTGAATAGCCAAGGCAATCTTGAGAAAGAAAAATGGAGCTGGAGGAATCAGGCTCCTGGACTTCAGACTATACTACAAAGCTACAGTAATCAAGACAGTATGGTACTGGCACAGAAACAGAAATACAGATCAATGGAACAGGATAGAAAGCCCAGAGATAAACCCATGCACATATGGTCACCTTATCTTTGATAAAGGAGGAAAGAGAATACAATGGAAAAAAGACAGCCTCTTCAATAAGCAGTGCTGGGAAAACTGCACTGCTACTTTAGTTTTGCTTGAAGGTAAGGAATGTGGACTTTAAAGATGTAAGAGGCACCATTACAAGTCACTAGGAACAGCCTCAAAGAGCAGCTTCTTTGGGCAACAGACAAAGAAGAGATTGGAGTTGTGTGCTGTGGTGTAGGTGTGGTTGAATCATTCACTGGAGTCACCAGTCAGCCTGGGACGTGTGTGTAGCTCCAACAATTGCTGGCTGAAGATGTGAGAATACAGCGAAGCTCATTGTGTTCATAATGTACTCCACAATGGCCAGTCCAATTGCTATCCATTTTTTTTTAATCTGGAGGCTTAATTGAATGATGTGACAAAATGATGTATGAGAATTAAGACAGCGAAATTCATTATTTCTGGGTGGAAAGATATACCAGATTAGATTTATCTGTTTAAAAAAAGACAAAAGTTATCACCAAAACCCCATTTCCCATCTTGCACTGTTTGGATTGAGCTTGGGGGAAGAGATGTTTTTCTTAACTCTCTATTTTGTTTGAACTTTTTCTGTGGTTCAAGTGCTGTTTTTTTGTGTTGGGACCAAACAGGTGTCAATTAACTTTAAAAGCAAGCATCAAAAAAAAAAAAAAAAAAGGGCAAACAAATGAGCAAAGGATCTGAACAGGCATTTCTCCAAGGAAGATATACAAATAGCCAATAAGAATATGAAAAGATGCTCAATATCATTAGTCATCAGGAAAATACACATCAAATGCACAGTGAGTACCCTGCTCATGAAGGAACAGGGTAGACTGTTCCTGTTCACTGGAAGACTTAATACCGTTAATATGTCAATACTACCCAAAATCAATCTACAGATTCCATGCAATTTTCATCAAAATCCCAATGGTGTGTTTTGCAGATAGAAAAAAAATCTAAAACTTATATGGTCTCACATACTCAATTTCAAAACTTACTACAAAGCTATAGTAATCAAAACCATATGATACTGAGTCATAAAGACAGAGAAATAGACTGAAGGGATAGAATGGAGAACCCAAAAATAAACTCTCACATATAAGGCCAAGTGGTTTTAGACAAGGGTGCCATGACCATTCAATGGGGAAAATACAGTGTTTTCAAACAAGTGATGTTGGGAAAACTGGATAAGCAACATGTAAAAAATAAGTTGTACCCTGTATATAAAAGTTAACTCAAAATGGATCCAAGAGCTAAAACTATAAGTCTCAGAAGGGAATACTTCATGATAATGGATTTAACAATGATTTCTTGGACATGACACCAAAGCACAGAAAACAAAAGAAAAGATAGATAAATTGTACTTCATCAAAATTAAAAACTTTTGTGCATCAAAGGATACTATCAATAGTGAAAAGGCAACCATGGAATGGCAGAAGATATTTGCAAATCATATATCTGATAAGGGATTGATATCCAGTATTTATAAAAAGCATCTACAACTTAACAACAAAATCAAACAACCTAATTCAAAAATGGGCACAGTACTTGAATAGACATTTCTCCAAAGATATACAAATGGCCAATAAACACATGAAAAGATGCCCAACATCACTAATCATTAGGGAAATACAAATCAAAACCACAATACCACTTCACATCCATTAGAATGCTACTATTGAAAAAAAGAAAAAGGGGAAATAACAAGTGCTGATGAGGATGTGGAGAAACTGGAACCCTTGTGTAATTGCTGGTGGGAATGTAAAATGGTACAGCCACTGTAGAAAACAGTATGGTGGTTCCTCAAAAAATCAAACATAAAATTACCACATAATCTAGGAATTCCACTTTGGGGTATACACCCAAAAGAATTTAAAGCAGGGACTCAGAACAGATATTTGTACACCCATGTTCATAGTAGCATTATGGTGGCGACCAGGCACTTGGGGTGGGAGTGGGGCAGGTTGGTGAATATGGGGAGTTAGTGTTGAATGGATAAAGAGTTTCCCTCGAGGAAGATGAAAAAGTTTTGAAGATGGACGGTAGTGGTGGTTGCACAACACCGTGAATGTACTTAATGCCACTGAACTGCACACTTAAATATAGTAATTTTATTTATATTTTACTATAATTTAAAAAGCGGGAAAACCACTCTAGAAGAAAGTTATTGTCATTTCCTATTTCACATATAAGAAACAGAGCCTCTGTGAGACTGATTTTAACAGTAAGGACACTCAAATTCCAAGTATCAGAAGGCTCATCTAAAAATATATAAAAGTAAACCCACCCCAAAGAAAAACCATCATCAAATACCACTTCCCACCCATTAGGAGAGTTATGATCAAAAAGATAATGTAGAGAAATCAGAACCCTCATACATTGCTGATGGGAATGTAAAAGTGCAGATGCTTTGAAAAATAGTCTGTTTAATGGCAGTTCCTCAAATGATTAAACCTAGAGTTACCAAAAGACCCAATAGTTCCATTCCTGGGTATATAAGAAGAGAAATGAAAACACAAAAACTTGTACACAAATGCTTATATCAGCATTATTCATAATAGCCCAAAGTGGAAACAACCCAAATGTCCATCAATGGACTAAAGGATAAAACAAAATATTACTCAGCTCTAAAGAGGAATGAAGTGCTGATATATGCTACACCTTGGATATACCTTGAAAACATTATGCTAAGTGAAAGAAACCAGACACAAAAGTTCACATATGTTATGATTCCATTCATATGAAAGTCCAGAATAGAGAAATCGGTACAGATAGAAAGTAGATCAGTGGTTGTTTAGGGCTGGGGTTGGGGGAGGGATGGGAAGATAGGGGATGATAGCTAATTGGTATCAAGGGTGTTGAGATGATGAAAATGTTTGCAATATTTTCTCAGCTTTACTGAGGAATAATTGACCAATAAAATTTTATCTATTAACAGGGTACCACATGATGATTTGACATAGTATACTGTGTGAAATCAGGTTATTTAATACATCCATCTCCTCACAGTCACTGTTTTTTGTAGAGACAATGCCTAAGGTCTACTCTTCAAAAATCTAGAGTACACACACATTAACTATAGTCACCATGCTGTACACTAGATTCCCAGAGCTTATCCATCTTACAACTGAAGACTTGTTGTACCCTTTGACTGGAATCTTCCCACCTCCTTCACTCCCCAGCCCCTAGTAACCACCATTCTATTCTCTGAGTTTAATTTTTTTTTTAATTCCACAGATAAGTGAGATCATGCGGTATTTATCTTTCTTTGTCTGCCTAATTTCACTTAGCATAACGTCCTCTAGTTTCACACATGCTGTTGCAAATGGCAGGATTTTCTTTTTTCTCATGGCTGAATAATGTTTTTTGTGTATGTGTATTTTCTTTCACATCTTCCTTACATTTAGTTTGCTTTTATATCTTGGCTATTGTGAATAATGCTACAATAAACATAGGAGTGCAAATATCTCTTTGAGAGTCTGATTTCACTTACTTCAGATATATTCCCAAATGTGGGATTGTTGGATCATACGGCTCTATTTTAAATTTTTTTGAGGAACCTCTATACTGATTTCCATAATGGCTGTACCAGCTTACATTCCTACCAACAGTGCACAATTTCTCCACAGCCTGGACAACACTTGTTATCTGTTGTCTTTTTAATAAAAGCCATCTTAGCAGGTGTGAGGTGATATCTCATTGTAGTTTTGATTTGCATTTCCCTGGTGATTAGTGATGTTGAGCACTTTTTGTGTACCTGTTGGCCATTTGTATGTCTGCTCTGGAAAAATGTCTATTCTGCCCATTTTAAAATTGAATTATTTGTTTCTTTGCTATTGAGTTGCACAAGTTCTTTATATATTTTGGATATTAACCCATCAGATATATTGTTTACAAATATTTTCTACCATTCTATAGGTTGCCTTTTCATTTTGTTTCCTTTGCTGTACAGACACTGTTTAATTTGATGTAGTCCCAGGTGTCTACTTTTGCTTTGTTGCCTGAGGTTTTGGGTGTCATATAAAATAATCATTGCTAAGACCAACATCAAGGAGCTTTTTACCTATGTTTTCCTCTAGGAGTTTTACAGTTTCAGGTCTTACATTCTAAGTCTTTTATCCATTTTGAGTTAACTTTTGTGAATGTTATAAAATAGGGGTCCAGTTTGATTCTCTTGCATGTAGATATCCAGTTTTCCAAACACCATTATTGAAGAGACTATCCTTTTCTCATTAAGTATTCTTGGTACTCTTGACAAAATCAAGGTTTATAAAAGGCTCTCAAATCTGTTCCATTGGTCTGTGTCTACTATAAATTTGTAATACAGTACTTTGAAATCAGGAATTGTGATGCCTCCAACTTTGTTCTTCTTTCTCAAGACTGCTTTGGCTATTCAGATTCTTTTATGATTCCAAGCAAATTTTAGGATTGTTTTTTCTATTTCTGTGAAAAATGCCATTGGAATTTTGATAGGGATTGCACTTAATCTGCAGATTGTCTTTGGTGGTATGGACATTTTAACAATATTAATTCTTCCAGTCCATAATCATGGGCTATCCTTCCATTCATTTGTGTCTCCCTCAATTTTTACATCACTGTCTTATAGCTTTCAGCATATATATCTTTCATCTTCTTGGTTAAATTTATTCTTAAATATTGTTTTTAATGCTATTGTAAATAGAATTGTTTTTTAAATTTCTACTTCTGATAATTTGTTAACATATAGAAAAGCAACTGATTTTTGTATATTGATTTTGTATCCTTCAACCTCATTGAATTCATGTATTAGTTCTAACTTTTTTTTTTTTTGGTGGAGTCTAGGGTTTTCTATATATAGAATCATGTCATTTGTATACAGACATTTTTACTTCTTCTTTAAGAACTTGGATACCTTTTATTTCTTTTTGTTGCCTAATTACTCTAGCTAGTACTATGTTGAATAGAAGTGGTGAGAGTGGAAATTCCTGTCTTTTTCCTAATGTTACAGAAAAAGCTTTCAGATTTTCACTGTTGAGTATGATGTTGGCTGTAGGCTTGTCATGTATGGCCTTTATTATGTTGAGGTACATTATTTCTATGCCTTATTATTGAGAGTTTTTAATCATGAAAGGACATTGAATTTTGTCAAATTCTTTTTCTGCACGTATTGAGATGATTCTATGATTTTTACCCTTCATTCTGTTAATGTGATGCATCTCATTGATTGATTAGAGCATGTTGAATGAACCATCCTTGGTTCATATTCATATATCCTTTAGGGATATTGGCCTGTAGTTTTTCTTTTCTTGTAGTGTCCAGCAAGGCTTTGGTATCAGTGTAATGCTGGTCTCATAAAATAAGTTTGAAAGTGTTCCCTGATCTTCAATATTTTGAAAGTTTGAGAAGGGTTGGTATTAATTATTCTTTATATATTTAGTAGAATTCACCAGTAAAGACTGTAGGTCCTGGGCTTTTCTTTGTTGGGAGGTTTTTGATACTGATTCAATCTCCTACTTGTTAGTCTGTTCAGATTTTCTATTACTTCATGATTCCATCTTGGTAGGTTATATGTGCCAGGGATTTATCCATTTATTCAAGGTTATAAAATTTGTTAACATACAATTGTTCACAGTAATCTCTTATGATGCTTTGTATTTCTGTGGTGCAGTTGGAATATCTTCTTTCATTTCTATTTATTTGAGTCCTCTCTTATTCTTCGTCTAGCTAAATGTGTGTCCATGTTTATGTTTTTTTTTTGTTTGTTCGTTTTTGTTTTTGTTTTTGTGTGCTTCTTTCTAATTGTATTTCAAGTTCTTTCTAAAACAAGGCCCTTGGATACCCCAGGTTCAATATGTCCCTGGGCCTGGTCCACTGCTGTCTTGTATTCATATGTGGGTATTTGCTCATTCACCAACATGAAGTCCCAGGATAGGTGTGATAAAACAGGACTCTCTCCTCCATGACACAAGTCCTTTGCTGGTTTCAGAGGTGGACGGCGGTCTTTGCAGAAAACACACAGGAACTTTTTCTTGGAACTGAAGTGGGATGAAAAGTGCCTGCCCTGAACATCACCATCTTTTCCCTGACCCTTTCCCTCCAGTTTCTGAAGATACAGCAGAAAATAATCTTGCTTGAAGATACTGGGTAACAATTCCATAAAACAAAAACACATGCTTCCAAGGCACTGTGCTTTCAGATATGCTGGGTTTAGTTCAGCTGCTGGATAAGCTGATTGATGCATTCACCTCGATAGCCAGGTGAGCCCACTTCCTTGAGGAAGCCCACTCTATTCTTGGTAGCGTGACGGGCCACTGAGAGTTGGAAAGGGCGCGAGAACCCTGAGATCACATGAAAATTCTTCCCCAGAAAGGCAATTTCATGAATGAGGTCTTCCAAGCAAATTACACCAAACTTCCCCAGGTGCTCCTCAATCACTGTGTTGTCTGTCAAAGGGATGATTTTATTCTTGACCTTGGCTTGTCCACGTTTCAAGATGAGTTCCTGAACTGACTTCAAATTTGGAAATCCCCAGGTCACATAAGGTTCCACTATACGAAGCGTTTTTATGGTTTGAGGAGTTACTTGCATAAAGACACCACTGAAAATCTTATTCAGGCGAAGTCTTGCAATGGTCCTCTGCACCAGTAAACTCACCCCATTAATCCTTTCGATGCATAAAACAAAGGCCAAGGAATGTTTATATGGCACTTCCAAGCCATGAGGTTTCACTTCTAGTCGTCTGAGTCGCACCTTGTCACGTAGTTGCTGCCAGGAATCATGTAGGAACCATTCTAGTCGCTTAAACTTGATCTCTTTTCCTTTCCTCTGCTCCTTCCTTTGCAAAAGCGCCTGCTTTGCCTGGGTGGCTTTCAGGGCCTGATAAGCCTTCCTCTTTTTCAGGAGATTTTCTGGAACCAAAGGGATCTTTTTTCTTGGCTCTTCCTCCGCCATCTTTCCAACTCTCCATGTTTATGTTTTTTAAAAAATCAGATCTTAGTTTCATTGACCTTTTCTATTGACTTTCTCGTCTCTTATTTCATTTATTTCTGCTCTGATCTTTGTTATTTCCTTCCTTCTACTAACTTTTAGGCTTAGTTTTTTTTTTCTAGTTCTTTGAGGTGTAAAGTTAGGTTGTTTATTTGAAATCTTTTTTTTCTTAATGTAGACATTTATCACTATACATACGTTTTCCTCTTAGAACTGCTTTTGCTACATCTGTAAGATTTGGTATAGTGTGTTTTCATTTTTGTTTGTCTCAAGGAATTTTTTTAAATTTCCCTTTTGATTTCTTCTGTGACTCTTTGTTTGTTCAGGAGTGTGTTGTTTAGAATACTCCCTAACACCATATACAAAAATAAACTCAAATGGATTAAAGACCTAAATGTAAGGCCAGATACTATAAAATTCTTAGAGAAAAACATAGGCAGAACATTCTTTGACATAAATTGCAGCAATATCTTTTTCAAGCCATCTCCTTGAGTAATGAAAATAAAAACAAAATTAAGCAAACGGGACCTAATTAAACTTAAGAGTTTTGCACAGAAAAGGAAACCATAAACAAAACAAAAAGGAGTGTGTTGTTTAATTTCCACACATTTGTGAATTTTCTCTGTTGTCCATTTGTTTTCTATTTCATTGGTTTCTGTTCCCTTTGTTTTCGCCCTCCTGTTACTGATTTCTAGTTTCATACCATTTTGGTAGGAAAATGAGATGAGATGGTCAGTATGATTTCAATCTTCTCAAATTTGTTACAGTATGATTTCAATCTTCTCAAATTTGTTAATACTCGTTTTGTGACCTAACAATATAATCTATCCTGGTGAATGTTTCATGTGTGCTTGAGGAAAATGTGTATTCTGCTACTGTTGGGTGGAATGTTCTATATGTGTATATATATATATATATATATATATATATATATATATATATATATATGTTAGATCCATTTGGTCTAAAGTACAGTTCAAATCCAATGTTTCTTTCTTGATATTCTGTCTGATTTGTCCATTGTTCAAAGTGGGGCATTGAAGGCTCTAACTATTATTGCATTGTTGTCTATTTCTCCCTTCAGAGCTGGGAGCATTTGCTAAAATATTTAGGTGCTCCATTGTTGGGTGCATATATATTTACGATTGTTATACCCTCCTGATGAGTTGACTCCTTTATCATTATATAATGAATTTCTTTTTCTCTTATTACAGTTTCTGATTTAAGCCTATTTTGTCTAATATAAGTATAGCTATCCCTGCTCTCCTTTGGTTTCCATTTGCATGGAATATCTTTTTCCATCCCTTCACTTTAAGCCTATGTGTGTTCTTAAAATGGAAGTGAGTCTCTTGTAGGCAGCATAAAGTTGGGTCTTGCTTTTTATCCCTTCAGCCACTTTGTTCCTTTTGATTGGAGAATTTAATCCATTTACATTTAAAGTAATTATTGATAGTAAGGACTTACTAATACCATCTTATTGTTTTCTAGATGCTTTATAGTTCCTGTCTTCCTGGTTCACTGTCTTCCTTTGTGAATTAATAATTTCCAATAGTGGTATGCTTTGATTCTCTTCTATCTTTTGTGTATCTACTGTAGGTTTTTGCTTTGTGCTTACTGTAAAGCTTACATAAAGCATCTTATAGTTATAACAGTCTTTTTAAGCTGGTAACAACTTAAATTTGATTGCATATAAAAACTCTACCCTTTTATTTCCTTCTCCCATTTTACTTTTGATGTCACAGTTCACATCCTTTTATATTCCATATCAATTATATTGTGGGACTTCCCTGGTGGAGCAGTAGTTAAGACACCTCACTCCCAATGCAGGGGGCCCGGGTTCGATCCCTGGTCAGGTAACTAGATCCCACATGCTGCAACTAAGAGTTCACATGTCACAACTAAAGAGCCAGAGAGCCACAACTATGGAGCCTGCCTGCCACAACTAGGGAGCCCAAATGCCACAAATGAGGAGCCCACGAGCTGCAACTAAGTGCACATGTGCCAAAACTAAGAATGGCGTAACCAAATAATTAATTAATTATTGTGGCTATAGTTATTTTAATACTTTTGTCCTTTAACCTTTATAATAAACTTTAGTGATTAACAAACCACCATATACAGTATCAGAATATTTTGAATTTGATTAGGTACATACCTTTACCAGGGTGATTTATATTTTCATATGCTTTCATGTCACTAATGTGCATCCTTTAATTTCAGCTTGAAGAGCTCCTTTCTGCATTTCTTGTGAGGCATGTCCAGTGGTGATGACCTTCCTCAGCTTTTGTTTGTCTGGGAAAGTGTTTATCTCTCCTTCCTTTCTGGAGGACAGCTTTGCTAGGTAAAGTATTCTAGGTTGGCAGTTGTTTTCTTTCAACACTTTGAATATATCATTCCACTCTCTCCTGGCCTGCAAGATTTCTGTTGGGAAATTCTCTGATAGCTTTATGGGGGTTCCCTTGTATATGAGGACTTTTTTTTTTTCTCTTGCTGCATTAAAAATTCTCTCTTTATCTTTGATTTTTAGACAGCTTTATTTTAATGTCTTAGAGAAGATTCAAAACAAAAAGATTCAACAATCTTTGGGGGGACCTATTCGTGAACCTGAATGTCCAAATCTCTCCCCAGATTTGGGGAGTTCTAAGCCATTATTTTTTAAAGTAAACTTTCTGCCCCCTTTTCCCTTTCTTCTTCTTCTGGGACTCCAATAGTGCCTAGACTGTCTCTTTTGATGTTATCCATAATTCACGCAGGATTTCTTCACTCGTTTTCATTCCCTTTACTTTGTTCTTCCCTGAGTGAATAATTTCAAATGATTTGTCTTCAACTTCCTGTCTTACTGAGATAGAGAACAAATGACATGTCTTCAACTTGCTGTATTACTGAGATTCTTCTGCTTGATCAACTGTGCTGTTGCTCTCTATTGCATTTTTCATGTCATTCGCTGTAGCATTCAGCTCCAGAATTTGCTCGGCTCTCTTTTATGAGTTCTAGCTCTCTGTTAAACTTCTTGTTTTATTCATGTATTATTTTTCTTATTTCATTGAATTGTCTTCATGTTTTCTTGTAGCCTGCTGAGCTTCTTTATATCGACTAATTTGAATTCCTTATCTGGCAAATCACAGATCTCCACTCCTTTGGGATCAGTTACTGAAGAATTATCATGTTCCTTTATTTTTCATGTCCCATGAAGTGTTGAACGGCCATCTTCACATGTGAAGAGGCAGCCATCTCTTCCAGTCTTTAGTGATTGGCTTTGAAGGAGAAATAGCTTCTGTCAGTTCTACCAGGGATTCTGAGGCTCTTCCAGAACTTTTCTATTGAAATACCTGTTTCATATTTCTTGATCCCTCCTAGGGGGAATTCTTAAGATTCTCTGCCTTCTCTTTATCCTACAAAGCTAGGCTGAGTGCTGAGAGCCTCCTGTTTGCTTTCCCTTGGGCACTGCTGAATGTTCAAATCTGTGTACTTTCTCCCAATCCTGCAGAGTCAGGATTTCTGCACGTGCTCACCAGGCATCTGCAAAGGTTCACTCTCAGCACCTTCTGGGGTGTGCACAGGGATCCAGCCATGGGTTAGGTGTGTGTGTAGGTGAGTTATACAGAACACTGGGGATGACTTGGTTTCACATTTTAAATTACCATTAAATCACCGGTCCCCAACCTCTTTGGCACCAGAGACCGGTTTCATAGAAGACAATTTTTCCACAGACCAGGGCCGGGGGGATGGTGTTCGGATGTTTCAAGAGCACTACATTTATTGTGCACTTTATTTCTGTTATTATTACATTGTAATATATAATGAAATAATTATACAACTCACCATAATGCAGAATCAGTGCAAGCTCTGAGCTTGTTTTTCTGCAACTAGATGGTCCCATCTGGGGGTGATGGGAGACAGTGACACTTGAAGTGTGTTATGTCCAGTCTGCTCCATAATCTCATTTTGGTTGCTGTCACTGCAGAAAACCCTGCTTCACAAAGAAAGGATGTTGGAAATGGAAGCAGGCTTTTCAGTGCTTTTGTGGCAGCCTCAGGATATTCCGCCTTGACTTTAATCCAGAACGTATGGAGATTTGAAGTTGTCTCAAACATACTTTCAAGGCCACCGTCATTTGTGATCTCAAGCAGCTGATCCTCTTCGAGCACCGGCAAAGTCGATTCACCTGGTTTACTCACATATGGGTCGCGGATCCATTCGTTCCCAGTTCGGGGGTCTTTTGTGGTTGGGAAGTAATGCTCAAACCCTTTTGAAAGCTGAGACAGGTAATCATGCACCAGATGGGAGAAAGAAGGCCCTGGCTCAGTCTCTTTCAAAATCTCTGCTAATGTTTGAAACGTCAAAAATCCCAATGTTCACTCGTCGCCCCCATAATTCCAGTTTGGCTTTGAATGCCAACTTGAACACAGTTGTCCTTCTCCCCTGAAGTGACAGACTGACTTCTTTGAGCAGGTTGAATACGTCACACAAGTAAGCAAGTTTTGCGACCCATTCCGTGTCACTGAAATGTGCTGCCAGTGGTGACTGTTTTTCTAAAAGAAATCTCTGGAGCGGCTCTCATAACTCAAAAACTCTGGCCAGTGATCTACCCTTAGAAAGCCATCTCACCTCTGTGAATAAGAAAAGACGTGTGTGCTCTGTGTCCATCTCCTCACAGAGCTGCATGAACAGACGTGAGTTAAGGGTGTGTACTTTAATGTGGTCGATAATTTTAATCACATCCTTCAAAATGTTAAGTTCAGGTGATGGGCTTCCCTGGTGGCGCAGTGGTTGAGAGTCCGCCTGCCGATGCAGGGGACATGGGTTCGTGCCCTGGTCCGGGAAGATCCCACATGCCGCTGAGCGGCTGGGACCGTGAGCCATGGCCGCTGAGCCTGCGCATCCGGAGCCTGTGCTCCACAACGGGAGAGGCCACAATGGTGAGAGGCCCACGTACCACACAAAAAAAATTAAGTTCAGGTGACATTTTTCGGCTAGCCAGCATTTCTCTAAGTGCGTAGACTCACATTCAGAAGTGACCTCTTGGACCTGAGTAGTGAAACCAGAAAGCCGTCCAGTCATGGCAGCCACTCCGTCCGTGCATATACTGACACAAAATGACCAATTCAGTTTTCCTGATATGTAATCATTCAAAGACTTTAATAGTTCTGCAGCTGTGATGTTGGCTGGCAACAAAAGTGCACATAACATATCCTCATACACATCCTCCTGAAAAATATATTACACAAAGACAAGCATTGCTGCCTTGTTGTCAACATTGATAGACTTGTCAACCTGGATTACGTACCATGGTGCCTCACTAATCCTCTCTAACAATTGTGCCTCAATATCCTCTGCTATTTCATCAATTCTTCTAGTTACAGTGCCAGCCAAAAGAGGAACATGTGCCACCTTTTGAACTGCAGCCTCTCCTAAAAGTTCACGACCAATGTCCTTCGCAGCAGGCAGGATCGACTCTTTACCAATAGTAAAGGGCTTAGCTTTAGCAATGTGGTTAGCCACTAAGTATGATGCTCTCAGTGCAGACACATTTGATGAAGTGGTAGACTTCAATAATTGAACTTCTGTTCTTTGTATTCATTTTTTTTTCTTTTGAAAAACCCCAAAGACTTGTCTTTTAATGCAGGGTGCTTGGTCTCCATGCGGTGAAGCTGTTTTGAAGGTTTCATGCTTTCATTGGATAGCCAATCGCCACATATTATACAAAGCAGGCTTGGAGAATGTGAATCACCTGTTGCAATGAACCCGTAACTTAAGTAGGACTCTTGGCATTTTCTTCTAAATGCAGCTTTCTTTTTGTTGGCAGTCTTAGAGTTTTCTGTTGTCTCATCATTGGGTCTTTCCACCTTTTCAAAGAAGCTCTCCAGCGATGTTTGTTTTTTACTCATGTGGGCTAGGGTTAGCTTGCAGGCTTACCAAAACTGTGACTGAGACAAGTGTGCAGTGCAGGAAAGAGGCACGGATGGAAGTGGTAAATAAAATAATGGGCGGGCCACACACAGACTAAAATAAGTGTCGGATTCTGACTTAGAGCCCGCCATCAGATGCAGCTGTACGATTGAAGTACCATCAACTCACTTGCCACTATAAAGCCTGCCACCAAAAGCAGCGTAGTTTTCACTTACCACTCACTCATAGGGTTTTGATATGAGTCTGCAAGCAATTGATTTATTATGGTCTCTGTGCAGTCAAACCTCTCTGTTAATGATAATCTGTACTTAGAGCCGCTCCCCAGCGCTAGCATCACTGCCTCAGCTCCACCTCAGATCATCAGGCATCAGATTCTCATAAGGAGCGCGCAACCTAGATCCCTCGCATGCACAGTTCACAGTAGGTTTTGCGCTCCTATGAGAATCTAATGCCACCGTTGATCTGACAGGAGGTGGAGCTCAGGCGATAATGCAAGCAATGGGGAGTGGCTGTAAATACAGATGGAGCTTCGCTTGCCCGCCGCTCACCTCCTGCTGTGCGGCCCGGTTCCTAACAGGCCACAGACTGGTATTGGTCTGTGGCCCCAGGGTTGGGGACCCCTATGTTAAATGATTAAAAGTCATATGAGAATAGTGATTACTGAAACTGACATTTATTTTTAAAATAATGGGGGGAGGGTGGATACATAGAGGACCTTTTTAACACATCCTGCGTGAGATAAGCTTTCCACCCCACTCCCACCTCATGTGCCTCGTTTTAAGAACACTCACGTGTCCTGTCTCTGCTGAACGATTTACAATCCCTGGAGGCTCTCTGAAGCTTGGGGTGTTGGTAGCATCACATGAGATAAAGAGAAAACACACTATAAACCACATGGTAGTGATGATTTTTTTTCTTTTTTTTGGCCACACCACGTGGCATGCAGGATCTTAGTTCCCTGACCAGGGATCAAACCCTTGCCCCTGGCAGTGGAAGTGTAGAGTCTTAACCACTGGACCTCCAGTGATGTCCCCATAGTGATTAAAAAAAAAATAAACTTGGAATAAGGTTAGTAGAGAGACCACTAAATCCTGGGCTGTGCTTTGAGAATGGCTCACCTCATCTGCCTCTTCTCCTGATTATACTTTTGCTGAATATGTGGGCAATGAACTCACCTAGGTTTTAGTGAGCATGTAAGTTCCTCTTATGATTTTGCAGTTCTGTTGGTACTGAAGATTGAACCTGAAGGGCCAGGGCCAGTTTGGTGTCTGGCACTGGCATGGTAAAGCATCAGGGAGAACTCAGAGGCAGAGCAGAAGTTGGAAATGCCTCTCACCAACTCTCTCATTTAGAAATGGGTTTGTCTGAGGCCACACATGAGTCAGAGGCAGAGCTGGGATGATAACTCAGGTCTTCTGATCCTGACAGCGTCCCCTCCCTTACACCATGCTGTTCATTTTAGCTCTATCATCAATATTTAAAAACAAATTCATTTGAAACAATGTTTTGCTCCCAATGCAAAGTCACCAAACCAAGAAAACCCTCAAACCAGAATTACAACATGAATAGGGTAATTTCAAATCAGCAACTCCACACAGTAACTACTACATCAAGTGAAAAGGGTCATAAGAGGTACATGGTCTTGTGGCAGAGGTGGGGGGGGGGTTCCAGCTTTATTGAGATATAATTCACATACCATAGAATTGTCCCTTTTTGTACAATTCAGTGTTACCTAGTATATTCAGAGTTGTGCAACCATCACCACTGCATCATTTCTGGACATTTTCATCACCCCCAAAGAAACCCTGTACCCACAAGCAAGCACTCCCCATTCTTCAACCCCAGGCCCCTGCCAGCCTCTAGAAACTACTGATTTACTTTCTCTGTCTATGGGTTTGTCGATTCTGGACATTTCATACAAATGAAATCATACAAATGTGGTCTTTTGTGACAGCTTCTTTCACTTAGCATATTCATCCATGTCGGAGCATGTATCAGTACTTCTTTCCTTTTTATGGCTGAACAACGCCTCATGGAATGGATGGACCACATTTTCTTTGTTTTCTTTATCTATTCACCAGTGGATGGACATTTGGGTTATTTTCATCTTTTGTCTCTCACGAATAATGCTGCTATGAACATTCATGTACAAGTTCTTTTATGGCCATGTTTTCAATTCTCTCAGGTAAATACTGGGGAGGGGAACTGCTGGGTCATGGTAACTCTATTTTAACTTTTTGAGGAACTGCCAGACTGTTTTCCAAAGCAGCTGGAACACTTGACATTCCCACCAGCAGTGTATGATGGTTCCAGTTCTCTACATCCTCACCAACGCTTGTTACTGTCCATCCTTCTGATTACAGCCGTCCTAGTGGGTTCTGGCAGCATTTTTATAACAGAAAGTAGCAGTTAATATACTCTGGGCAAGCGTATTCTCTGACGAACCATAGGACCCACAGGACCCGATCAACCACAGGCAGTAGAATAGGGATAATACTGACAATACTCCCTATCCCACTGCCTCGGTTGCCCTCCCTGACAGTTAAGCACAGTGGTTCTCGAAATGTGGTCCCCAGACTGGCAGCACCAGAATCACCTGGAAACCAGTGAGAAATGCAAACTCTCGGACTCCACCCAGACAGACTGAGTCAGAGCCTGTGGGTCAGGGCCCAGCTCCCTGTGACTCCAGTGCCTGTGAGGCCTGTGCAAGCCAGGGGCAGGCAGCCGGCTGCACAGCATCTCTGCCCCTCAGTCAGCTTTAACCCCCTTACTGGTGATGATGACTATGCACCAAACCCATCATCCCCTGCAAACAAGGATGACAGTGACCAAGGAAAGAGCTACTTGAAGGATTCAATCATGCAACTCAAGTGGAAGGGCTTGACACCTTCCAGTAATGAGTGACAGATACTGTTGATATAAAATGTTCACAATAATTAATTCTGGACACAGAAAATCCAGCTGGAAGGTAAGTAGGAATTTCACAAGCACCATCCAAGGCAGTAACATAATCTCCATCATACTTGATATTTTAAATGTTCCTTATCCATTCAAAATTTCAAAGAACGTGCAAGCTCGCTGGGAAGGGAATGGCACGGGAGCTTCACAGAGCAATCATTTGAAATGGTAGAGATGCCTCATCAGTACCAGTGAAATACACCGCAATACTCACCTAAAAAAGCGAGTACTACTGCTCGTTTCTTCCGTACACTGCAATTTAAAAACCTCTCTACACACATTTCTTACAAGCTTACACATTTAGGTGTTAGGGAAGCCTCTTTGTAGCTCCATTTTTGTTACTTCCTTCAGATACTGGCCAGACTCGCTGCTTCTCTGCACCTTCGCCTGAAGCCAGGCTCCCATCAAGCCCAGTTTGCTCTGGCTTAGTAACTCCTGCCAGGCGGCCAGGATAGGGAGCCACTCACTTGTGCACGCGGATGGAAGAACCACGGGTCAAAGCAGCAAAAACCTCACCATCAGAGCGGAACCAATGTAACTCTTCCATCCGATCCTTGACTCCCATACCTCACCGACTGCACTGGTTTTTACAGCATCTCTCTTGTCTGAGATGTCGCGGTGTCTCTGAGTAGATTCAAAACCTTCTGGTAAGTGTCCAGGACGTCCTGAGCGGTGGGTCTCTCTGCAGGCGTCTGGCTCTTACACGCCTTGTGAATATCAAACAAGTGGAATCGGACCATGTCGCTCCCTTCTACATGCCCCAGAAGGAAACTGGAGACATCTGGAATCTTCCAGATGTCGATCTTCTCATCATACGCGGGCATGAGGTCGTCGTGAAAAGGCACATCCTCTCCGTAGGGCCACAGCTGCTCTGGGGCCACGAAGTCCCCGCGAAGCTCCCGGTGGCCGCACTTCACCAGGGCCCCGGTGCTGCGGTTCACCAGGGGCAGGGCGTCCAGGTCGTTGAGCACAATGCTGAAGTTGGCGGTCAGCAGGTACTGGGACAGCGTCTTGGGCAGGTCGCTGGAGTCGCACATGACCAGCGTGCCCAGGGGGCTACGGTGCAGGAAGTCGATGATGGCCACGTAGCCCAGGGCCAGCTGCAGCCTGTGCTGCCATGTGTTCGTGCTCCGGTACTTGGAGAGGTTCAGCGTCATCTCCAGGCTGCTCAGGGAGCCTAAGGGGTGGTACTCGGTGAGGATGCTGTTGTCATCCTCACAGTAGCCCAGCAGCGTGACAACGTGTTCACTCTGCAACGACTTCAGCATCCGCAGTCCGTGCAGGAAGTCGTCTCTTACCTCCAGCCTGGTGAGCCGCGACAAAGCCACCTTGCGTTCCTTCCACTCGGACAGAAACACCTGGAACACAGCCACAGAGAACGTCAACCCGGAACCCTTGTCAGCTGGTGAGCCAGGAAGCAACACGGCAAATGCCTCTCAGTGTCAGACGTGGTGCAGAGGACACAGACATTAGCGAGGCACAGACTGTTCCAAAGACTTGCTAATAAGCAGGACCAGATGCCGGGTGAGGCAAATGCCCTGTCAGTGCGAAGGCCCAGCGCGGAGGAGGCTGGGCAGCTGGTCCGGGTGCTGAGGGCTGTCTGGAGAGCCCACGGGAATGTCCTGGAAGCTGGTCTGTGGGATGACGGGGCTCGCAGGCCAGCTGTGGAGAATGGGGGGCACTCCCAGGAGAGGGGACGGCACGAACAAAGGCAGGGAGTAGCAGACAGACCAAAGCAGGGCAGCACAAAGCGGGGGTGGGGCGGGGCGGGAGAAGGCTGGAAAAGTGGTGAGAGAAGGCTGGAAAAGTGGAGAGCTGGAAAACCCCACACAGGGACCGAGCCCAGCCAGCCCATCACACACAACGCCACCATTCGCTTTAAAAGGTGTCAGAGCAAACCACAAACAGGAACGACCCTACGTAAGGAACACATTTTTACACGGTCCGTGGTTTTGTGACTTCAGCTGTAACAGCAGGAGCTGAAGTGGCACACACTGGACCTGCTGTCCTGGCACACAGCTGGCAGAGGAGCCGCTGTACCGCACAGCCTTGGATTCCTATTTCTATCAGCTGGCAAAGAAGAACCACAGGGGAATTCTCTGGCAGTCCAGTGGTTAGGACTCTGCGCTTTCACTGTCATGGGCCCGGGGTTCAATCCCTGGTCAGGGAACTAAGATCTGTGAGCTCTGTGGCTTAGATAGATAGATAGATAGATACATACATACATACATAGATAAATAAACAGATAAATAAATAAAGTGGTATGGAAAAAAAAAGAAATAAGAACCACTGATCTTCTGCTCGAGTCCCCAAAGGGAAGGCAGAAGGTTGCAGAAGAGACAACAGGATCCGGGTCAGGACTCCACCGCACCAGGTGGCTCCTGACTCCGTGGGCTGTGTCCCTCTGGCTTCCTCTTCTTCATTGTTAAAATAAAGCTTAAGAAAGCAACTTGGGGCATATTTATCAAGAGCCTTTAACATTAAAATC
The DNA here is from genome assembly GCF_963455315.2 of Globicephala melas. Lineage (NCBI taxonomy): Eukaryota > Metazoa > Chordata > Mammalia > Artiodactyla > Delphinidae > Globicephala > Globicephala melas. The sequence continues at coordinate 33,406,459 of NC_083334.1, read as the reverse complement.
TACAATCTACCTAAGGCAACAATCTGAAATACCTAAAAAGCTCTAAGAATAAAAATATGGCATTATTTATAAAAGCATAACTGGAAGTTATCCATCCATCAAAAATCCGGGAGCAGTCCGGTTATGCAGGACCACTCAAGGAAGGTTACAGGGCTCAGCAAAATGCAGACCCTGATAGGGTTTTCACAGATAAAAGTCACGTTACAAATGAAAAGGATACAAAGTGTTTTCATACCATTGTTCTAACTGCATAAAACAAGGCAAAATTACATAGGAATCGAAGGATTTTTGCTGTTCTCTTTATATGCTTTTTTTTTTTCCTTCATATCTTTTGGTATAACTTTTCCAGAATGAATATATATTACTTTTATATTTTAAAACATTTTTTTAAAGAACTAAAAACTACTATTTCAAATGGAGGTGGGCTAGAGGACTGTGAAGATTTATTTTGGGCCTGAGAATGGAGGTTCCTTATGGAAAAACCCTTTAACTGCTGTTGACCGTTTATTCAAAAGAGAAATCTTTCAAGACCTTCTCAAAAACCCGAATTTGAGAAATTTCACTATGGATAATTTCTATTAAGAAGCCATATTTCTCTGGCTGCTACAGTCACTGTAAGTTTCATGAATATATATTTTATTTATTTTTATACAGAACACATTTTATTCTCTCCATAGATCTGCACCAGCACTGTATTTGATCTCTGACTCCAATATAAAAATCCTGTTTCTGGGCTTCCCTGGTGGCGCAGTGGTTGAGAGTCCGCCTGCCGATGCCGGGGACACGGGTTCGTGCCCTGGGCCGGGAAGATTCCCACATGCCGCGGAGCGGCTGGGCCCGTGAGCCATGGCCGCTGAGCCTGCGTGTCCGGAGCCTGTGCTCCGCAGCGGGAGAGGCCACAACAGTGAGAGGCCCGCGTACCGTAAAACAAAACAAAACAAAACAAAACAAAACAAAACCCCGCTTCTGTTGAGCCCATCACTCCCTTGGTCTCCCCTCCTGCTCGTGTCGGCACCAGCACTAGCAGACGGCTTTGGTGTCCAGGCCCATTTTTCATACAAAACAGTAATCACTTTAGAGAAGCTGCCACGGTTTACGCATTTATTCAACAAGAAACGCGGGAGACGTTCGGCACAGGCCTCGTGACTTCCTCCTGAACCCTCGTTTATGACAAATCCATTTTTGTGCCTCAGATAAATGAAAGATTAACTACTACTTATTATTAAGTAGTATTAGTCTCTGGGATCTCTCACAAATATCTGAAGCCTCCAATATTACATATTTGCAAGTTAAAGGTTAAGAATCATTTCTCAGAAACCAACTTTACCTTTTTTTTTTTAGTTATAAAAATAATCATGAATACTTTTCTTGGTAGAAGTTCAAATACAGAAGGAGTAGAACTCCTTCCTCTGCATTTACTCCCAACCCAAAGGAAACTAGCTAACTATTTGGCTGGCAACCTCCCAGAAGTTTCTCTATGCGTTTACATGTATTAATGTCCATTTATAAAATAGCATTTGAGTTTATTATGTAAAGTGGGAATATGACAAATATATTGCAGGTGGCTTTTTTCATTTAACAGATGCCTCAGAAATCTTTCTGTAATGTATATATAGATCTAGGTCATTCTTAAAGCTGCAGAATATTTCACAGTATGGGTGTACTACTTATACTGGTATATTTTCAGTTTTACAGATGATCATTTCTTTTTTTTAAAACTAAAGTATGATATAATAAAAATTCATAAAATTTGGAACAGATGATGTCAGAATGGATTAGGTTCTTTTTTCTACACAGCTCTATCATTTTACATAAACATTTAATAAGATCTTATGTAATCTATTTTTAAAGACTTGATAGACATTTAAACTATTTCCCATTTATTTCCTAGTAACAACAATTCTGCAATGAATAGCCTTATATTTACATCTCTGTGCACATGTGCAAGTGCTTTTATAAGCTAGGTAAGTAGACGCATCACTGAATGAAGAAGAGGTACTATCAGGACCCTTCAAAGTACCAACATGTACTTTCACCAATCGTGTATAAATCTTGTGTTCTAGAGCCTTAACCACACTAGGCGTTACCAATCTTGGTAATCTGTGCCAATCTAATGGTTGAAAAACATTTTCCTGTTCCAATCTGTATTTCCCTGATTATTAATGAGACTGAGCACTTTTCACCCTCTGGGCATTTCTGTATTTCTTCTGTGGAAAGTCTGTTCATTGTCCTTCAGAGTATTTTCTCTAGGGTTGTTTGCTTTGTGTTTATTAATATCTAGTTCTTTATATATTATTCATGTGATCCTTTATTACAAATGTAAAGACAAATTTTAGAAGATAATTAGCTTATGTGGTCTTCTGTAGTACAATGTCAAATATGTCTTCATTCATTTAACAAGTACTTATGTCAATTAAAAAAACTGAAATAAATCCCTGCCCATATGCAATTTACATTCTAGTGCAGGAGGCGGACAAGAGAGAAAATAAATAGGAAGTGTGTAAAGTACATTAGAAGGTAAAACATGCTTTGGAGAAAAATTAAGCAGGGAAGGGTTTACAGCTTTACTAGCTTGGGGAAGCTCTCACTGGGGTGAGGCTCGAACAGGAGCCTGAAGGAGGTGGAGCATGGAGCCACGTGGCATCTGGGACCATGTCCCAGGCGGGGAGGACAGCAGGGTAAAGGCCCTGGGGTGGGATATGTCCACGGGCTGCAGTGTCTGAGCAGGGGGAGGGGAGCAGAGGCTGGGAGAGGCCTTCAGTCGCCGAAAGCACTAGCGTGAGACAGGGCACCCTACACGGAGGAGCTGGCTGCTGTGTGAGAGCATCTGAAGGGGCAAGTGTGGAGGCAGAGAGCGCACTCTGGAGGCTGCCGAGATAATCAGGTACCAGGCACAGAGGCCTGGGCGGGGAGGGGGCCGGGAAGAAGCCGAGGAGCGGCCAAATTCCAGGTCTCTCCTGCGTGTGGAGACGCTGCAACTTGCTGAGGGACTGAACGTGGCTGTGTAGAAAGCAGGATGACAAGGGTGCCTCCCTGGGCGGGGAGGGATAAATTAGGAGTTTGGGATGAACATATACACACTACTATATACAAGACAGATAATCAACAAGGACCTGCTGTGTCGCACAGGGAACTCTACTCAATACTCTGTAATGACTATATGGGAAAAGAATCTGAAAAAGAGTGGATACATGTATATGTATAACTGACTCACTGTGCTGTACATCTGAAGCTAACACAGCATTGTATATCAACTCGACTCCAATATAAAAGAAAAATTAAATACAAAACCAAAAACAAAGGATGCCTCCCGGGTTGTGGTGTAAGCAGCTGGACGGATGGGGTTGTCCTTAGGGTGATGGGGGCGGTGAAGGAGGAGCCGGCTAAGGGGATGGTCTGTGACACACTCAGGCTGAGAAGACATTCAACATCCAAGATGCGGGGTAGGCAGGGGATAGAAAAGTCCAGAGTTCGTTCAGGGGATAAAGATACGGGGCTGGACGAGGCCACGCTGGCAGTGCGCACAGAGAAGTCCAAGGCTAAGAGGATGAGGAGGTGGAGCCTGCAGGGGAGACCGAGGGGCGGACGCTGCTATTTCATGCCACGCCTGCGCTCCCGCCAGCCTTCCACAGTAAAAACAGATCACACACGGCCCTTCTAAGGGTTACACAAAACGAGAGGGCGACAGAGTAAGGGCTGAATCCATTCTTCTGATGGGAGCCAACTCAAATGTTACGGCTTTTTAACATACCATACCTTAATTTTAAAGGAAAAACCACGTAACCGAGAAAACTCTGCTGGAGGGTTGTGCGGCTAAGTACACAGATGCTGCACGGGGCCGCACCACCTCCGCTCCCCCAGGTGGACACGAGTGGCCGGGATGGTGCCTGGTGTCCGCAAAGCACGGTGGAGTGTCCGCCCCCAGAAGCACCGGTTCTACTGCAGCCCTTCCTCCTCACGAGCACTGCTGCCCAAGTCTGTGGTTCAGAAAACAGGCAGCCCTGAGACGTGGCCGCTGCTGTCCTTGAGCGGCTGGCAGAAAACGTACCTGTCCGTTCATCTTGGGTTTAAAAATCCAAAAGGGCTGAACCCACTGTCACCTGCAGGCGTCAGACGGGACAGCGGGGAGGGGCAGGTGAAGGGCCTTCACCCTGGGCTCCAGCTCCTTCGAACATCCGAGCTGGATGTGCTGCGTTCATAATCAAAGGGCAGAAAAGGAAAAGCAGGGGGGCAGTCGGCCTTGCCCCCAAACCAGCTGCAGGAAAAGATCTGTGGCCCCAGCAATTCCAAACACAAACCAGAGACACAGCCTGGGGAAAGGGGGGAGGGTGGTGTGCTTGTATAGTGAGGAAACTGTCAAAGATAAGCCAGTATTTTTTTTTATGTGGATTCAGCAATGAGCCTTTGTGTTCAGGCCCCTAAAATTTGCTCTATGAACCTGCCACGGGCTAGACTTGCTCTATGAACCAGCCACGGGCTAGGTGCTGAGGACACACAGGTAACTGGTGTCTGTGCCCTCAGGAAGCTTGCATTTATATGAGACAACAAACCAGATGCCAGATGGGAGGGTCCACGGCAGGGGGTGAGATGGGTTTAGAGAGGGATGTCAGGGAAAGCCTCTCAGAGAAGTGACATCTGAGCTGAGATCTGGACATGAGGAGTCGGGCAGATGGGGAGGAAGAGATTTCAGGCTGGGAAAGGCCCCGAGGTGAGAAAGGGCTTGTCTGATCAAGGAACAAAAGAAAGGGCAGGGTGGTGGCAGGGTGGGGTGAGGACCCGGACTGGTCTGGGTGAGTTTAGGAGGAAGGTAGGGCCCGGGTTTGGGGTTTTTCCTAAGGATGCTGTGGGTTTTAAGGAAGGGACATGTGTGGTCTGAAGTGTGTCTGCAAGACGCCTGCCTGGGGCTTGGGGAAGGGCACAGGTGGGCAGGGAGGCCGGTTCCAAGGCCAGGGACACAGGGGTTACCCAACAAGTTGGGAAATGTTTTGAAAACATACCTGATGGAACTTGCTCTTGGCCTAGTCAGGGGGAGGGGGTGAGAGGATGCAAGCTGACTCCCTGGTCTGGCCGGCGCCACTGGGCGGAGTGCTGGCATTTACTGAGACAGGAGGGCTGGGGAAGAATGGGCTTCAGAGGGGAAATTACCAGGAGTTCCACCTTGGTCACACTTAGATTCTCAAGAGACTTCCAAGTAGACAGGTCAAGTACAGGTGGATACACAGACCTGAAGCTCAGGGGAGAGGGACGGGCTGCAGGTATCAAGCTGGGGGTCGCCAGCCCATAAAATGCATTTAGAGCAATGGATAGATTAAATCACCTAAGAGTGCATCCCAAGAAGAAAAAGAAGGGGACCCTGGAAGCCACCGGGAGGAATAAGGTTTCTCAGCCTCAGCACCAGGGCCACCTCGGGCCGCGCAGCCACCTGCTGGGGATGGGGCCGTCCCCACGTGGCAGGGTGGTCAGCAGCGCCCCTGGTGTCTGCCCACTGGACGCCCGTGTCACTTCCCCACGCCCAGCTGTGACAGCCACATTGGGGTCTCTACTCATTGCTAAACGTCCCCTGAGGAGTAGCCTCGCCTCTGGGCTAAGAACCGCTGCTTGAGGCAAGAAGAGCGAACAGGAGAAGCCAAGGGGAGAGTAAATAGGAAGGGCTGCCCAGGGGAGGAAAACCAGAAAGTCAAGGAGCCCGGGCTGCAGGAAAGGTCAAGTGAGAGGCAGGCAGAGCAACATCTGGCCAGGGGTCAGCGGGAAGCTGGGTGAGAGTGTCTCCCTGGAGGTTGGTGTTTGGGAGCCTCTCAGGAGGAGGATGGAAGGGTGGATGGGTGAGGAGGAAGCAGAGGGGAAGCAACAGGGAATCACGGGAAGAGGGTTTTCTCTTTGAAAGCGCGAGCGTTTGTGTGTAGCCGGTAGGGACCACCTTCAGAGTGGGGAAGAGCGATGATGTAGGGAAGGGGGAATCATTTAAAGGGAACTTGTGAGCAGTCAGGGACGACCCCGGAGCTGGAAGGTTTGTAGGTCGGGTGGGCAGATGAGGACAGGGCCTCTGGGTGGCTTCTGTTTTCACAACATCTTAGTAGCAAGATCACCAGCTAAGGAAACGTCTAAGGAAACAACGAGGGGGTTGTTAAAGGAAACGTCTGTCTCAGAGAATGGGAGGAAAAAGTAGCTAAGGGAAAAGAGCCTGACCCCTGGGCTGTGCTGAGGTTTGTGGTCGCGCCGGAATGGCAGGGTTGTGACGTTCCTCTCTGCCTCCAGGACAGCTGCCCAAGTGCAGATACACAGCTGGCGTCAACCGGGTGTGGGGCTTTCCCCGCCAGGCAGGATGGAGACAGAGATGCAGGGAGATGTTGCCAGTGTCTGCGCCAGAGTGACAAGGACACAGCAGCAGAATCTGCTGCTGGGTGAGTCGGAATGCAGACAGGTGGGAGAGGGAGAAGGGGGTGAGATCAGCCCACCGAGGCCCCGAGGAGTTACTGAAGCCGGGGCGCCAGGAGGGGCGGGGTGGAGGTCAGACAGGGATGTCAGGAACTTTGGTCACAGAAATTCCTATTGAGAAACTATGCCCCCAGAACGGGTGCCAGAGAGGAGGGATGCCCACGTAGGCGGGGTGGCAGGATTGTGGGAGTAGGTGCCTACACAGAGGGTCAGGGGACTGCCCTGGGCTGGACCATGCACAGGCCCTGGGGTCCCAACGGGGCAGGACAGATGGGGCTCCCAGTGGAGCTGACATCTTGCGCTCAGAACACCTGTGACCCAAGGGCAAGTTTCAGCCAAAGAAACAAAATCTCAGTGTAACAGCCCTTTACCTTAACAAACAAACCACATTCCACATTGTTGAATCTAGTGGGCTGGGTGTCATCTGTGAGGTTCCGTAAAATCAAATCTGTCCTCAAACAATAATCTGCCACCATCGAAGCTACTCAGAAACATCCTTCAGGGTAAAAAGCAATTCCAAAAAAAATTCCAAAAATGTTCTGAGCGAGCACAGCAGCATGGAAGCAAGCGGGCAGCCCTCAGGGTCCCTCTCCAAAGGAGACAGAAATTACCTGGCTGTGAGTCCTCTACTGCTCCCCTCCCTGGTGACCGCTTAGCCCAATGCTGTCAACACCCCCAAATCTCCATCCCCGCCCCCGAGTGCCAGACTCGTACACCCGACTGCCCGTGTCCCTGCCTGGCCACCTGAACGGCTCAGGACGGTCACCTCACACACTCACAAGGCCTCCCTGAGCAGGTGACGCAGACCCTGTCCTCCCTGCTGCCCCAGCCGGGTGCCTCCGTCATCCCCTCCCTTACACCCCACGTCCAGTCTACTGGGACGTCCTACCGCCCCCACCTTTAAGATACAACCAGAACCCACTGATTTCTTACCGTGTCCGGCGCTGACACTCATGTCGAGCTGTAGCCACCTGTCACCAAACTCCCCACGAGCCCGGCCGGGTCCGCTCTGCACACAGGCCAGCAGTCCTCCCCTCCACTCACGCTGCCCGAGGTGGTGCCTGCGGCCAGCACCCCTGGGGCACCCTCACCTCTGACGCCTTCCTCGCATCCTGCCTCTGGTCCTGGACAAGCAGGCACATCCCACCCAGGGGCGTCTGCTGTGCCCAAGTACCACACCATTCTGACCACCTGGAGTAACAAGCCAGCGGCTCTTCCCTTGCCCCACTGGCTCAGAGCACGTCACTAACACAGCTTCCTACGCACCTGTTTCTTGTCTTCTTGACTGTCTGACTCCCCAGCTGGCTTCAAGGGCTTCTGTCCACTGCTGCACCCCCAGCAGTGGGATCAGCCCACCGAGGCCCCGAGGAGTTACTGAAGTCGGGGCGCCAGGAGGGGCGGGGTGGAGGTCAGCACCCACTACAATGAGCACCCACTACAATGAGCGGGCGAATCTGAAGAAACCCGTTACCTTCCTGTCACCTGGCTTCATGGTTTCACCTCACATTAATTCCCCTCCCTTCTTCCCTCTGACTCCCTCCTTCAAGGTGAATCCTTTCCCCATTCAGGGACGCAGCTGTCTATCCAGCTGCAGCCCTGCCGTCACTCGCTGCGTCCTCACAGAGGGTCTGTCCTGTTCAACACCCTTCACTGGCTTCTGGAGTCACCCTGTCTCAGTGCAACCACTGCGGAAATGCAGCCCATGAGACGGGGCTCTGGAAGCTTCTACGTGAGAACTGAATTCGCCCCTTTGCTTTCTCTTTTTAAAATAAAAAATTTTTAATCAATATAATACCACTATAGAGTTTGAAAAATAAGAACGAAAAAAACTGCCCCAAATCTTCCTTCACCATAACACACTTTCTATCATTTTAATATTTTTCTCCATATATGATCTTGCAGATGAAAACTGCATATTGCACAGTTTTCTATTTTGCTTTTCTACTTATCATAATGAGAGCTTTTGCACGTTGCCGCAGAGGGTTCCTAACTACACTTACTGGCTGTAGAATATTCTACAAGTGGTTGGACCATAACTTAACCACTGCCCTGTAGTTATGACTTCTAGTTTTCTATTACTGTCAACAGCGAAGCAGAGTACTCCTTGGTGCATCTAGCCGCTTCCTTCCTTCGCCTCCCTCTATAGGATAATGTCCCAGCTGGAGGCACTGGCGGCCACACGATGCCAGCCCCCCTCCCGCTGGGCCACTCGCTGCCCCGGGCGGTGAGCCAGGGACTCACTCTCTTCACGGCTCCTTCCCCGACACGCTTCATCTGCCTCACTTCTGTCCTCAGCTGCTCGCAGGACAGCCACGGGGAGCAGTTGCTCGTCGGCCCCATCCTGAAGTGGCCGTAGGGACAGCGTGTGGGGTCCTCCGTGGAGCGCCGGGGCGAGATGAAGAGCCAGTCGAGGCACAGGTAGAGGAGGGCGTTCATGAGGGCCATGGACAGCAGCAGTCCCACCACCGGGGGCACGTCCCTGGGCGGGGGCCCTTTCCTGCCCTCCTGGGGCCTCGTCTCCATGGCGCTGGCTTCTGCGAGCTCCTAAAACAGGGAAACAGGGAGTAGTCACGGTCCATCTTACTTCAGGAAGGACTGAGGGTGACACAGCCTCCCGGGCCTCAGGGTCACCGTGAGGATCAGAGAGGGTTTGAGAGCAGCCTTGCACCAAACGCTCGATGCCAGCTCCTCCCAGAATCGTTGCTTCCTATTACAGCTTCGAGCAGAAGGGAGTCTTGGGTCTGACTTTGTCTCTGTCTCCCTGCAGCTGTCTGCGCTGAGTAGATACGCACTGAACAGTTAGTAAGATGAAAGCAAACTGTGGCTTTGTGAGTCCAGTGGGGTTGGGGCAGGAGGTGGACAGGAGAGAAGCTGGGGTCGGGGTATGGCTGGGACTCTGAGGGGTTGGGATGTTCCTTGCAAGGTACTCAAAAGCCCCCTGATGTTTTTAAGAAGCAAAGGTGTGAAAGGTGCCCCAGGGTGGGAGGCCCCAGCGGGAACCCAGAACGAGCACTGATGAGAACGCAGGGCAACACGACCAGAGGGAGACGGGCGGGTGCACAGGTGAACACCACGGTGAGGCAGGGGCGCTCACCATCCAGTGGGCTCCCGTCCGGGAGCAGGTGCGAGGCCCGGGGTGGAGGCAGGCGTTACCACCCGGTTGCCTCGGTGGAGGGTGGGGAGGGACCTGGACATCGGGAGCGGGACACTCAGGGTGCCTGGGGCGGATGCTGGTTGCCACGCGCAGGGAGCATCACTACCCCGACGAGCGACGTGGCTGTACCACTGTGCGCTGGCTTAACCACAGCACTGGGGCACACGGGACACCACTGACGGCACAGACCCTGTGCCAAAGCTCAACAGCCAACGTGCAGGCCTGGCCCCTCGGCAGCACCTGGCCTGGCTGATCACTCCCTCCCTCCTCCTGAAAACGCTCTGCACTCGGCTCCCAGGAAACCACTTGCAGCTGGGACCTGGCCCCCACCCTCGTTCCCGGGGTGGGGAGATCTCCATGCCCATCCACTGAGCTCCAGGTGTGAAGCCCAGTCCCAGCCTCCCCAGAACTCCACACCTGCCTTCCTGACACCTCTACTTGGAGTCTGGTGGACAACTCAAAAATAATATTTCTCCTCCACAATAAAAAGACAAATAACTCAATTTAAAAACGGGCAAAGGACTTGAACAGACATTTCTCCGAAGAAGATATACAGATGGCCAACAGGCACATGAAAAGATGCTCAACTTTAATAGTCACCAGGGAAACACACACCAAAACGACAAGATCCCACCTCACATCCTCTAGGATGGCTATAATCAAAAAACCAGGCGGTAACAAGTGTGGATGGGAAACCCTCATACATTGCTGGTGACAATGCAAAATGGAGAAGCCAATGTGGAAAACAGTCTGAAGTCCTCAAAGGTTAAACACAGAGTTACCACCAAATCTACTGCTCGGTATCTACCCAAGAGAACTGAAAACATACATTCGTGCAAACACTTGTACATGAATGTTCACAGCAGCATTATTCATAACAGCCAAATAGTGAAAGCAACCTAAATGTCCATCAGATGATGCCTGGATAAACAGAACGTGATGTGTCCACACAATGACATAGTATTCAGCCATTAAAAGGAATAAAGCACTAATACATGCTGCAACATGCATTGAAAACATTATTCTCAGGAAAATTAACTAAGGGAAATAGCATATGATTCCATTTATATAAAACTCCAGAACAGGGAAGTCCAGAGACAGCAAGTAGATCAGTGGTTGCCAGGGCCTGGGTGGAGGCGGACATGGGGAGAGGTAGTTGATGTGACAGGATTTCTTTTTGGATGATAATGTTCTGGAATTAGTGGTGACGGTTGCACAACCTTGTGAATATACTAAAAATCATTAACTGTACACTTTAAAATAGCAAATCTATAGCCTGTAAAATATATCTCAACCTAATTTTTAAATTGAATTATAGTTGACTTACAATATTGTATTAGTTTCAGGTGTACAACATAGTGATTCAGTATTTTTCTAGATTATATTCCATCTAAAGCTACAGCAAGTCCACTACCTACGAACGAGTTCCATTCCAAGATAGTGTTCGTTAAGCCCAACAAAGTTAGCCTAGGTACCAAACTAACACAATCGGCTATAGCACTGTACTGTAATAGGTTTATAATACTTTTCACACAAATAATACATAAAAAACAAACACAAAAAATACAGAAAACATTTTTAATCTTACAGTACAGTACCCTGAAAAGTACAGTAGTACAGTACAACAGCTGGCACACAGGGGCTGGCATCGAGTGAATAGGCAAGAAGAGTTACTGACTGGAGGAGGGAGAGAAGGTGGGAGATGGCAGAGCTGAAGGATTGTCAGCAATAGGAGACGGAGGGCAAGCTGCCATTTCACTCACGCCTGACGATGATGGAACATAGGTTCGCATCTTTGAAAGCTCGCAACTTGAAGGTTCATGTGTAGGGGACTTACTGTATTACAAAACAATGGCTGTATTCCCTGTGTCGTACAATTATCCTTGTTGCTTACCTATTCTATACATAGGAGTTTGTAACCCTTAATCCCATACCTCTACCTTGCCCCCTCTCTTCCCTCTCCCCACTGGTAACCACTGGTTTGTTCTCTATATCTGTTTCTGTTTTGCTATATACATTTGTTGGTTTTATTTTTAGATTCCACATATAAGTGACATCATACGGTATTAGTCTTTCTCTGACTTATTTCACTAAGCATAATACTCTCTAGGTCCATCCATGTTGTTACAAATAGCAGAATTTCATTCTTTCTTATGGCTGAGTGATCAGAAAACCTGAATAGACATTTTTCCAAAGACAATATGAACGGCCAACATATGAAAAGATGCTCAGCATTGTTAATCATCAGAAATGCAAATTAAAACCATAATGAGATATCACCTCACACCTGTCAGAATGGCCATCATCAAAAAGACAAGAGACAATAAATGCTGGAGAGGGTGTGGAGAAAAGGGAACCCTCCTGCACTGTTGGTGGGAATGTAAATTGGTGCAGCCACTATGGAGAACAGTGTGAAGGTCCCTCAAAAAACTAAAATTAGAACTACCATATAATCCAGCAATCCCACTTGTGGGTATATATTCAGCAAAAAAAAAAACCCACTAATTCGAAAAGTTACATGCACCCCAATGCTGACTGCAGTTCTATTTACCATATAAATAGACATGGAAGCAACCTAAGTGTCGATCGACAGAGGAATGGATAAAGAAGACGTGGTATGTATTTTTATGTATATATAAAATCTCAACATTAAAATATAAAAATACTTCCTGGGCTTCCCTGGTGGCGCAGTGGTTGAGAATCTGCCTGCCAATGCAGGGGACACAGGTTCGAGCCCTGGTCTGGGAGGATCCCACATGCCGCGGAGCAACTAAGCCCGTGTGCCACAATTACTGAGCCTGCGCGTCTGGAGCCTGTGCTCCACAACAAGAGAGGCTGTGATAGTGAGAGGCCCGCGCACCGCGATGAAGAGTGGCCCCTGCTTGCCACAACTAGAGAAAGCCCTCGCACAGAAACCAAGACCCAACACAGCAAAAATAAATAAATTAATTAATAAACTCCTACCCCCAAATCTAAAAAGAAAAGGGAAACCTTTAAAAAAAAAACAGAAAAGGGAAACCTTTAAAAAAAAAAAACAACTTCCCAAACTCAACTCTTCCCCTCAAATCTGCTGTTTTCAGTGTTCACAATCTCAGTGAGTGACAACTGTATTCTTCCAGTGACAAGGCTGCAGGTGAAGGGTCAGGAGTGACACTCTTCTGCTGAGCAGGGAATTTTAGAAGTAATGGACCCTTCTACGGGTCAGTGTACTCTTCCTAATGAGAAGAGAACACGCTGCTTTGCTCATCCCTGCCGTCATGACGAGGTGCTCGAGAGACCCTGGCTCTACTCGACTGCTCCAGCCTCATTTAACAGCTCCTTTCTCGAGACGATGCCACATGCTCACCCGCCACCTGAGTCCTGTCAGCAACGTCCAGCAATGCTGCAGGGAGTTGTCTGCTCACCTTCCTCACCGAGATTCCGGGCCCACATCTTTCTCTCCACCTCTCTCCCTCCAGGCATCTTCCAGGACTCCTGTGGACATGATGACAACGTTCACCACTCAGGCCTCACGGTCTCTTGAGCTTCTTCCACCGACGCCTGATTCTTAGAAGGTGACCTTAAAGAAATGGGCAAAACCACGGCCATCTCTCCTCTGTAGCATTTAAAGTGACCAAGAGTGTGTCAACTTAGACCTGAGGTCAGGGAGCAGAGAACTATTTTCTGCAAAGGATCAGACAGCAAATGTTCAGGTTTAGGGGCCAGAAGCGGGAATCGAGTGGCCACGGCACCGTGATGAGCGGGGTGAGAAGCAGTGGTGCCGAGCGACCAGGTAACTGTCAGAGTTATTTCATCTCGTCGTCAGCAGCAGCCAGGCCATGCTACACAAGTGAGCGAGCATGACTGTGCCCCAACAAAACTGTGTTCATGGAAGCTGAGATTCGAATTTCACATGCCACATGTTCTTTTGATTTTCCCCCCAACATTTAAAAAAGTGAAACGCATCCTCAGCTCACAGGCTGTACAAGAATGGGTGGCGGGGAGCAGCCAGCCAGCCCAGCTTAGGTGACGGCATCCCTCTGGATGTCGTGGGCCCCCCTTCCATTCCACGCCTTCCACGCGGTCTCGTCCCCGCATGTGGCTCTGGCGGCTGTGTACACGCCGATTGTTTCAGGTCTCTTCTATGGCCTGGCTCTTTCTCCTACACTTTGCTCAGTTGGCCTCTCAAGGTCTGCAACATCCATACCTGAATTCTGTCTCTCCGGTCGCCAGCGTGCCCACTCCACAGGGTTCCCCTCTGTGACGGGCACACAACCAGGTGACTTGATTCTTCCCTCCCCGTAGCCACTAGACCAACCAGTCACCACCGACAGTCACTTGTCTCTGCAAAGCTCCCAAATCTGCTCACACCCGATCCCCCCGCCCCCGTTCCCCCGCCCTGGTCTAAGCATCACCTTCCTGGGCTTCTGCAACGCTTTCCTACGCACTCTCCCACTGCTTTCTCTTTTCCAATCCATTTTCCTCACCGACTAGGATCTTTTTTCTTTCCTGAAATGTTTCAAGCATAAAGAAAGTTAAAACGTAAGATCATGAGCACCCATCCAGCTTTGTCAAGTAATACTGCATCCCCTTGTTAAAGAAATAACCTATTACAAACATGGTTGAAGCCAGGGGCCCCTCGCAGTCCTATTCTGCTCCATCCCAAGAAATAGTCCCCATCCTCAAGTTGGTATGTCAGTAGTTCTCAAACTGTGGTCCCTGTACCTGCCGCAGCACCACCTGGAACTTCTGAGAAATGCAGGTTCTTAAGTCCTTGCCCCACACCTACTGCACCAGAAACTCTGAGGTGGAGCCCAGACATCTGTGTTAACACACGTGACGTGGGGGTGCAAACTGAACTTTAATAATTTCCATGCGTGCTTTTTATTCTCACCACATGAGTACGTACCCATAAATAACAACACATAATACACGTATGTTTTCAAACTTTATATTAATACAAGCAGTGTTGTACTGTTCGTCCCTCAGTAACCGCAGGGGATTGGTTCCAGGACCCCGTGCGAAAACCAACATCTGCGGATGCTCAAGTCCCTCATCTAAAATGGCGTAGAATCCCTCTGTATCGGGGATGCAGGACACAGAGTCCTCTTATGACTTGCATTTTTAAAAGCCCAGCATTATGTTTTTGAGGTTTATCGAAGCAGATACATGACGCTCTACTTCACTCTTTTGGATTGGCTATACCGCAGCTGGTGATTCAGGTTTGCACACACTTCCTGTGTACATGTGGAAGGTTTACACAGGGTCTTTTTTAAAAAATCATTTTATTTATTTTTGGCTGCGTTGGGTTTTCATTGCTGCGCACGGGCTTCATCTAGTTGCGGCAAGCAGGGGCTACTCTTTGTTGCAATGCCCGGGCTTCTCATTGTGGTGGCTTCCCTTGTTGCGGAGCAGGGGCACAGTAGTTGTGGCATGTGGGCTTAGTTACTCTGCGGCATGTGGGATCTTCCCGGACCAGGGCTCGAACCCGTGTCCCCTGCGTTGGCTGGCAGATTCTTAACCACTGTGCCATCAGGGAAGTCCCACCCACTTCTTAAAGAAGTCATTCACCCACTCTATCACCTTATGGTCTTTTTTTTAAAGATTTATTATTTACTTAATTTGTTTTTGGCTGCATCGGGTCTTAGTTGTGGCATGCAGGATCTTTCATTGCGGCCGCGGGCGTCTTTCTAGTTGTGGTGCCCAGGCTCCAGGGCGTGTGGGCTTTGCACTTTGCGGCAAGAAGGCTCTCCAGCTGTGGTGTGCGGGCTTAGTTGCCCCGCGGCATGTGGGATCTTAGTTCCCTGACCAGGGATCGAACGCGCATCCCCTGCATTGTAAGGAGGATTCTCTACTACTGGACCACCAGGGAAGTCCCCTCCTTTTTCTTTTAAAGGCATATTTCTGTAGTATGTTGCCCAGAGTTAGGGAAGAGGCTGTAAGGCTGAGGAAATGTTCTCGCCCAGAAATAAGCAAAACGACACTGAAAGCTTCTACAAATTAAGAAATAACGATTAAAGGTCCAGGTGGGTAGGAGAAATTCAGGCACTGTTTAGACACAAAGGATTTCTGACAATAAGAAAAAACTGGCAACAGGAAAAAAGTGGTTCCCACTGCTATACACTCACAGCTTAATTTAAAAAGAAAGAAAAGCAATGGAACAAAATTGTTTACCAGCTACAGAATAATTTACACAACCAACCAGAGAAGAAATGATGAATTAGTGCCCCCCCCCCCGCCCATACAATTTTGGTTAGAATCCCATTTTGCCAACAAAGCACAGGTACATTAATTATTTTAAATATTCCGGATGCCTGCTTAGCCTTAAGGTTCTTTAGTAAAGGTCAAGCAAGGGTGGAGAAAACAAGACCACCAAAGAACACGGCTTAACCCTGCTTTTTAAAAAGGGGCAGCAGACGATTCCAGACCTGGAGGCGGTGGCAGCGCGGCACCAACAGAGGCAGGAGCTGAAGCCTGTCCCGGCGGCGTGTCCGTCGGCTCAAGTCCAGCTCGGGCGCCGGGCAAGACGCAGCCCAGCTACCCCCGCGCCCGCCCGCCGCCCCTACCTGCCGACCCCTCCCCCGGCCCGCCGCCCCTACCTGCAGTCCCGGTTCCCGGTCTGGCTCGCGGCCTCCTGCGCCTGCGCGGCCGGAAGCGCGCCCAGCAGGACCAGCGCGAGGGTGCGCCCTAGTGTCGTCCTCCCGCCGCCGCGCACCCGGAGGTCGGTCGCCGGAACGCAAAGCCAGTGTCGGAGCGCACCCGGAAGCAGCGCCGGCGCCCCCGGCCGGCTCCTGTGGCGGCTGCTTCTCTGTCAGCGCGTAAGGGCGGTGACGTGTTTAGTCCGGACGCGCAGCCGGGCGCGGGTGCCGGTGCGGAGAGGACTTGTACGATCTAGACTCAGCAGAAAGCTCCCGCTCAGCGCAAGGCCGTGCTTCCAAAGGGCGGTCCTCAGACCAGGTGCCGACGCTTCACGGCTCCAGGGAACTTGTCAGGAGTGCGAATTCTGGGCTCCATCCCAGACGGGGCTGGGGCCAGCGCTCTGTGCTTTTACAGGCCCCCGGGGGTGCCCGTGCTAGACGTCCACGTTTGTTTATGCGTAACTTCATTCTGGAAAAACACTAGGTGAATGCGGAAAAATGCACCCAGCTGAGCCGCGCTGCGTAGGAACGCACAAAACACACGCACGCACCTCAACATCTCTCAGTGTCTTCAGTTCCTGTCGTGAGCCACAGCCATCCACATCTGGTGTTTCAACTTACCAGTGGGTTTCGGGTAACTCCCCATCGCTTCACAATAATTCACAGGCTGCAGCCCTTCCAATGCCCATGTCTAGAACTGAGAAATATAATAACCAAAACAAAAAACTCATTGGATTGGTTCAATAGTAGAATGGAGATGACAAGAGAAAAAGTCAGTGAATTTGAAGACAGATTAATAGAAATGATCTAATCTGACCAACAGGGGGAAAAAAAAGGAAAAAGAAAGAAAGAAAAAAGAACAAAAGGCACCTTCGGGACAATAACAAAAGGTCTAACATTCTTGCACTGAGAATCCCACAGAAGAGAAAGGGCTGAAAAAATGTTTGAAGAAGTAATGGCTGAAGATATCCCAAGTTTGGTGACACCTACAGATTCAAGAAGCTGAGCAAATAGGGTAAATCCAAAGACATCCATGGCCAGACACATCAAAATCAAATTACTAAAGACAAAAATTTTGCAAGCAGCCAGAGAGAGATGACATGTAGGTGAACGACCATTCTAATGACAGGAAGTGACATTTCTCAAGTGCTGAAAGAACTGTAAACTCAGAATTCTGTATCCAGCGAAAACATCTTTCAGGAATGAAGATGAAATAAAGACCTTCTCAGCTGAGGAAAACTAAACAGAATTTGCAACCAGCAGAACTAATCTAAAAGAACTGCTGAAAGAAATTTCTTCAGGCAAAAGGAAAATTATACCAGAAGGAAACTTGGAACATCAGGAATGAAAGAAAAGTAACAAAAATAGTAAATCTCTTGGTAAATGTAATAGACTACTATTCTTGAGTTCTTTAAAATATGTTTGGTGGTTGAATGCAAAAAAATTGTCTGATGGGGTTTTCAATGTAAGTATAGGTAATATATAAGACAGCTATAGCATAAATGGTGGGGGTGAGGAGACCTATACCGTGGTAAGGTTTCTACATGCCAATTGAAGTGATAAAATATTGATATAAGTAGGCTGTAAAAAGTTGAATACGTATTATATAATTCCTAGAGTAACCACTAAATAATAATAATAGGGAATAACAGGAAAATCTCTGATCACTTGGCAATTAAATGATACACTTCTAAATAATCCCTGACTGAAAGAGGATGTCTCAAGAAGGGAAATTAGAAAATATTTTGAGCTGAATAAAAATAGAATTTATAGCATTAAATGCTTATATTGGGGAAAAATCATCATCTAAGCTTGGATCAATCTAAGCTTCCACCTTAAAAAATTAGAGCATGTACTATACACTAGAAATTTGCTAAGAGAGATCACACACACACACAAGTGTGAGGTGAAGGATCTGGTCACTAATCTTAACGTGGTAGTCATTTCACAATATGTATCAAATCATCATACTGTATGTCTTAAGCTTACACAGTGTTACTTGTCGATTATATCACAATAATTGCTAGGCAAAAAAGCTAGAGTGGACCAAGTCAAGTAGAAGGAAAGAAATAAAATGTGAGAGAATTCAGTGAAGTTGAAAGTTCTATTATATATACTTTTTTGTTTTTAAAGCTTGTCGATACACACTGACTTGCCCATTAATGGGTTACAACCCAATTTGAAAAACATTGCCTTTTTTTTTTTTTTTGAAAAACATTGCTTTTTATAACATAACTTCCAGAGGGAAAACTTCTGGACTCTCTTACTAATTTATAAGTTAATATCTGGGATATAAACAATTAAAAAATTGAGTTGAAGGCCTCACTAAAGGATGTAATTAACGAAATTTGTCCTCCTTTGTGAACCCTTCCTGACTCCATCAGGAAGATAATCCCTCCTGCTTCTGTGTTCCCAAATAGTACTTCTTCAACAAGCTAATAAACATTTTCAGGGTACTGAGGGGTGTAGCATACTGTTGGTCTCTCTCAAAATTGGGATCCCTGAGGGCAGAGATCTTACTCTCTCCTCTAGCTCCAGATTTCCTTTATGTGGGTCCAAGCTAGTGCTATTTGCTATATTTGAGATTTTAAAATTTTAATTCATTAATAAAGCAATAAACCCATTACATGTTAACAAAAATAACATTTTATGAAACTTACATTTTCCAAAAAACCAACCAGGAAAATGGCAGTTTTACATTTTTGCAAATCTCTTTCGTCTGACTTAATAGAAGATTTCCAGATTCTCCTATCTGCTTCTATATTCAATCTGTTGGAATATGGTGTTTTTGGTTGAAGTACATGAAGAAAATCCACTCATACACACAGATATATAGTCAGAAAGGGAGTATTTTAGGAGTCTTTTAAGAAGTTGTGGATATTCTCCAATACTACACCAAAATTCGACAAGTGGTGGTTTCTCAAAGGTTAGTTGCACTGTGGAATCTGCAACTCTTATCAATGTACTTTTTGTGTTCTGTTACATCTGGTAATGTGAATGGATTGTTTATGCATTCATGATAATATCATAGATGGGTCATTTGGAAAATATTGTTCCATTGAACTATACGGATCCACCAATTGTGGATACATTTAACTATTCATTATTGATTCAATAATTAATAAATAATTCATTAATATCATCACTTTGATTTCATCAGAAGGTAGCGGGAAGCTGTCAAGCTGACTGTGGTAGATTAAAATTTTCCCTCAAAAACTCAAATTTTATGATTGGCAATAAACACTCAGTTGTTCAAGTACAAATGGCATTCCAAGAAGAGTGGCCTGTTTGGGCCACAACTTACACAATTGCACAAATGCTTTTCTTCAAGACAACCAAGAAGTTTAGGCGTACTTCCATTCAGTCACACAAAATACTGAAGAGACCGTGAGTACTGTGAATAAAATATATAATTACTGATTCATCAAGTGCATTGTTCAGTGAATGCATGGCAGTGAAGAAAACAATGAGTACTCAGTACCACTGCCTTGATTTGTGCTAAGGCACCAGCAGTCTGACCCACTGTTTATGCGCCAGCAGTGCAGATAGCAACACAGTGAAAGTATTATTGGATAAATAATTTTGAGCTAACAGCCCCTCCACAGACCACATTTTAATTGTTAGTCCAATGAAAAAAGTGCACTGCCAGGTCTCTGTATTCAGCTGCCCATCAGATGACCCTCATTAGGATCATCAAAATAAGTCATTATACCCTTGAATCATGGGGCCTCCTCACCTGATTCCATACTCACTAAGCAACCTTGTGATAAATGAATTGCCACCTAGTTAAACTTCAGGCAGAAAATGCTAAGTGGCTAGGCTGGTGCAATTGCTTGGTCCGCCTGTTACATTTCTCAGTGTAAATTAGTAAACTGCCATTATGCTTTTTATTAAAGTCTCTTACGAGCTTTGTTGAGTCAGCAGCCCTGAATCTAATCAATTTGGGTACACTGACAAGGTAGTTTCTGAGAGTAAATGCCATCTTATGAAAACTTTTCTGTACAATTTTTTTTATGACACCTTTGAAATTGTCTACATAGGGATGACACTTTATGAAAATTTCAAATATAAATTCAGAGATTTTTGGAGTCTAAAAACAAAAACTGACATGTAAAATGTTAAATACCCACAAAGTATATTTTCTCCAGGAATTTTTTTTTCACCATTATCCTAGTTATTTTGGGTTTTTTTGTTTGTTTTTAATCAGACCGGCCTTCCTTTTAATTAGTGTTTTTTTAAATTTATTGGAGTACAGTCGCTTTACAATGTTGTGTTAGTTTCTGCTGTACAGCAGAGTGAATCAGTTATACATATACATATATCCCCTCCTACATATATCCCCTCCTTTTTAGATTTCCTTCCCTTTTAGGTCACCACAGAGCACTGAGTAGTTCCCTGTGCTATATAGCAGGTTCTCATTAGTTACCTATTTTATACATAGTAGTGTATATATGTCAATCCCAACTCCCAATTCATCCCACCCCACCCATTCCCCCTTGGTATCCATGTTTGTTCTCTACATCTGTGTGTCTATTTCTGCGTTGCAAATAAGTTCATCTGTACCATTTTTCTAGATTCCACATATAAGCGATATTATATGATATTTTTCTCTTTCTGACTTACTTCACTCTGTATGACAGTCTCTAGGTCCATCCACATCTCTGCAAATGGCACTATTTCGTTCTTTTATGGCTGAGTAATATTCCATTGTATATATGTGCCACATCTTTATCCATTCCTCTGTTGGTGGACATTTAGGTTGCTTCCATGTCTTGGCTATTGTAAATAGTGCTGCAGTGAACATTGGGGTGCATGTGTCTTTCTGAATTATGATTTTCTCTGGATATATGCCTAGGAGTGGGATTGCTGGGTCATATGGTAGTTTCTCCAGGAATTATTAAAATACTGTTATTGGGAGTTCCCACAAACTGCACAGCATGGCCAGAAAAAAAAAAGTTTGTTTAAAAAAAATATTGTGGGAATTCCCTGGTGGTCCAGTGGCTAAGACTCTGTGCTCCTAATTCAGAAGGCCTGTGTTCGATCCCTGGTCAGGAAACTATATCCCGCATGCCACGACTAAGAGTTCGCGTGCTGCAGCTGAGGATCCCACACGCTACAACTAAAGGTCCCACATGCTGCAATTAGGACGCAGTGCAGCCAAATAAATAAATAAATATTTTAAAAAATATATCGTTATTTTCTGAATTCTTGAGATAACTGTTTTTTTTTTTTTTTTGGTTTTTTTGCTGCACCACGCAGCTTGTAGGATCTTACTTCCCTGATCAGGGATTGAACCCAGGCCCCTGAGTGAAAGGGCTGAGTCCTAACAACTGGACCGACAGGGAATTCCCTGTTCTACTCTATATAATTTCTTTAGTTATAGTCTGGTGCTTTGAACAGTGAACAAAAATTCTTTAAGGTGAGATTTAATTACGTGCAGGTACACAGAAACTCGCTTGTTCAACCTTCAACTCCTTTCTAGCAAGTCTTCCTGAAGCGTAGAGGCTGGAAAGCTATAAACTACATTTCCCAGATTCCTTTTTGCAGTTAAGGGTGTTCGATGTCCTTTAGGTTCTTTCCAATCAGATGCACTAAAGCGAGCCTTTACTTTGGAGCCACGTCCTGTGGGAAGGGAAGCAGGTGAGCCTGCGTGGAAGGTGGTGGAGGTGGACATGGAGCTGGCAGCCTCACTCAGCAGTTCCTGATCCCAGCACAGGCAACAGCAATGTGATGCTCCAGTTCTGCAGTGAGGTTTTGGGACATATTTCGGAAGATCGGGTAATTATTCTGTGAGCTACCTATATACCTCAATAAACCCTGTGAGTTTTAAACCACCTTGAGTGAATTCTGTTGCTTGTAGTCAAGAACTGACCACTTCACATTTTAATTACATTTCCTTTAACATAGTCATGTTTCTGGTTTCTTCAGTTTTATAGCAATATATCCTTCCTCAATTGCTTTTCTAAGCCGAGACAATGTCCCCTGTATATAGTTAAATGCTATTTAAAAAGTCAGGGGCTTCCCTGGTGGCGCAGTGGTTGGGAGTCCGCCTGCCAATGCAGGGGACACGGGTTCGTGCCCCGGTCCGGGAAGATCCCACATGCCGCGGAGCGGCTGGGCCCGTGAGCCATGGCCGCTAAGCCTGCGCGTCTGGAGCCTGTGGTCCGCAACGGGAGAGGCCACAGCAGTGAGAGGCCCATGTACCGCCAAAAAAAAAAAAAAAAAAAAAAAAGTCAAACCACTATGGCAATTGTTTTAGGATACAGCTATAATTTTATTACAAAACCATTCTTTTGGCATTAGTTGGTTACAGTGATAGCAAGATACTGTGAGTGTGGCAGAGCAGCTCTAATGTAACAACTGCACTCCCTGCTTTCTGAACTGAAATGTAAGTGACTCACATCCTTCACATACGCGTTGCCTGCAAACATTAACGCTGCAAATCCTGACACATACACCGTTTAGGGCAGTTGCTGCTAAGGGGTTACAGTGAATGCTGAAAGGCTACCAAGTTCCTCTGGGGACTTCCTGTTTCTCCTCCCTCCCCTGAATCACTTTGCTTAACAAGAATAAAATCACTCAGAACCAGTCTGAACAGCATTAGCACCCCAGGAGCATCACACTGGGTTCATGTTAAAAAGCAGTGCCCGTGTAATGTACGTTTCACACCACAGGCAAAGGGGATGATCGCTCTGGTTTTTAACTCCTGCGTTAGAGTCTCTTAGAAAAATAAAAGCATCCCATCAAGTTCTTCTAGATGGTGTTATTGCTGTACATTTGTAGGTGGGTCACTTTCTGTGCTGTGTTTGCTTTGAAGGGATCTTCCAATATATCTCCAATATTCCTTTCTTATAGTGTCCTTTTCTTTAGCTAGGATTTCACATAACTGAAAATGAACAACAAAAATTCATTAAAGGAAATGTGTAATTCAATCCCTAGGGCAAATGCATTTGGACTAGTACAGTTTCATTCAGGTCGTGATCAAATGAGATACACCACTAGAGTCACATACTATGTGCACTAGTGATATGGGTGTCACCCTAAACAGCAGAATAGCCCTGCACGGAATTCTGAGCGGCTGTGTTGAAAGGGGCATGAATACTCGTGTCGCTGGGCAGACCCAGCTTTGAGACTCCAAGAAGAAATCGCTGAGTCCTGCCAGCTTACCTCTAATGCTTTATTAAGAATGTCCTCCTTGTTGTCACATTGGTTTTCTAGCATGTCTTCATAGATGTCCACGAGAAAGGCAATTAGGTAGGGGGAACTGTGACTTGGTTGTAAATCAAGTAATTGATTTAACAGGTTGGGATACTTGGAAAGACCACGATCCTGCAAAATCCTAAAAAAAAAAAAAAAAAATTATTCCCTATTTTTAGAGGGAAGAACAAAAATAGTAGAAAGATCAAGAGAAAATGACCCCTGTAATATAAGCAAGAAAAGGAAACATTTTGAATGAGGTTGAAATGAAATGAAATTTTTAAATTAAATGTGAGCTTTATCATACATAATTAAGAGCTGGGTAAAATTAGCTAAAAAGAATAATGAAGTTTAAAAATAATCATTTGTAAGTCAAACTGCAACATACAAAATTAAAGGAAAAAAACTCCATTTTCTTAAAATTAAAAGTGAAGGAAAAAAACAGGAGAGACATTTCTGTGTCTTGAGATGGTTATTCATCCCTTTAGCTCTCCAGATATTATAGGCCCCAACCTCTGACAGATCTCCAAATGTGACTGAGCTCCATGCTTTGTGCATTTTGGGCCTGTTTCCTTGGAGACCCTTAAGTTTGACAAGGAGCCGGGTGATGTCAGTGGCAAGAGAAACCTTGCTGATTTAAGGAGTGAGACTTGTAACAGGAGATCTCCGGAAATGACAACAGAAAGGGTGGCTATGTGTCTGTGCAATCTGTTTCTAAGTGATTTGTCTTGTCTTCCCGTGATCCTGAGCTGAACAGAAACTGGTGTGTGTGTTCCGTTCTGTGACATAAAGACCCCAGGATTCATAAATGCAGTTAAAATTGTGTCACTGTCTACTCATGGACTATTCTAAAAACTGTGCTGGTATGTGCCTGGGAGGTTAAGGAAAGGGTAGAAGGTACTGTTCTTAGGTGTTATCATAACGCTATTACACTTCTGCTCTTAGATCCAGAAAAATGGAAAATTCTTTAGTGTCCTTTTGGAATCTGATTATGGAACATATTCCAAGATGACTCATGTTAGCAGGTTAAAAAAAAAAAGCAAAAACAACCTCTTACCCTTTCAAATAGTTCCAAGCACTTTCATTATGTGGTACTAGTTTGATCATTTCCAGAGTGTACCTGTAAGAAAAAGACCACAAATAAACGTGTATAACTCTGCAAGAGCAGTGCAATAATGAGAAACAGTCTTCCTATGGTGGTGGCAGAGCCTGGACATGAGCTTTCACTTATCTCTGCTGGTGGACTTGGTACCTCCCTAGGTTATATCTGAGTTAGAGACTCCCTCGTGGCTGCAATGGTCAATTCTTATTTACAAAGTAATATGAAGGCTCAGTTCACAAATGGAAAAGAAGTTAATGTTGGAGACTGCCCTCTGAAGGAGATGTCAGCTACAACAAGGAGACTGTCCTTTTTTCGCTGAAGCAATCTTGGGGAAAATGTCTAAGATCTACTTATGCCAGAAAAATCATTACTCATTGAAAAAGGAGAACTAAATAATCCTGGAAGCTATAATAAAAAACAGACAAGCATGGAGATTATATAGACAAAGAATAAAAATAAGAAACCAACAACAGCATATTTCTTATATTCCAAAACAAGAGTACCTGCAAACTATGATGTTATTCCATTCCAAATGGACGCTCCCTACTTTTCTCTTCCCCTCAACCAGATTATTAATTGTAATTTAGATCCAGTTACAAAAAATTCCAAGGGAGTTACAGAACTTTGCTTCACTATACACTTGCTCAAATTAGTGACTGACTAAAGTTTAGTAATCTTAGTTTTGTTGCAGTGCTGTTTTAACAGCATTTTTTTTCACAGAAAGTAATAATAAACTCATTCAGCATTATGAAAATTATGAATATTATAAAGAAAGAAGCCTGGAGAAGAGAGTTAAGATAGGACACTAGATTGGAGACTGTGTGTGTGTGCTTTTTAAAAATTTAAATCACCAGAACCCTATATATAGAACAGATAAAATTAGAGCCAACTGCCCTGATCCAAGCAGAAGTAAGGGCAAGGGAGATGAAAGGCAGATGTACCATGAAATCAGCTCTTCCTAGGAGCTGTTGAAACAACTTTTATAATTAAAATATGACTATGATCTCATCAGGCTATAAAGATAATAAACATATTCAAATTTCAAACAAGACACTGAGACAAATTAGACAAAGTCAGAAAAGAGGTTTATGGATAGAATATAGAAATTCATGCCAATTCAGAAATTTCTAGATCTTATAACAGCATTTTGTATGCTACAGCAGTTTTCAACTGGGGGTGATTTGGGCTGGGGTGGGGTCTACTACTGAGATATAGGGCATAAAGGCTGAGAATGGAGCCACACATGCTGTAATGCACAGGACAACAAAGACTCATTGGCCCAAACCCTGCACGAGAGTAACATGGCATCTGGGGACTGTTATCTAAAATTTAATGAGATAGTTTTAAAATAAAGCTTCCTAGACACCATGAAATCTGAGTTCTTCTCAATCTACAGTAGCAACAATATTTTAAGAAACTTAAGCCTCTACAGTAGCAACAATATTTTAAGAAACTTAAGCCACTACAAAGTAAAGGTTTACTATACACCAGGGGCCCCCAACCCCCAGGCCGTGGACCACTCCCCATCGCTCACATTACCACCCAAACCATTCCCGCCACAGCCCCACCCCATCCCCAGTCCGTGAAAGAACTGTCTTCCACGAAACCAGTCCCTGGTGCCAAAAAGCTTGGGGACCGCTGCTATACACTATATTATTCGTAAATTTATCATTATAGGTTTCACCTAAGTATTCTGTCCTATTACTTCCATGAGGGTAGGATTGGGGCAATCTTGATCTTTGCTGTATCCCAACGCCTTTATGCCCTGTATCTCAGTAGTAACATGAGACATGGTAGGCACACAAATATTCTTTTAATGAGTGAACAAGCGAAGATTACTAACTGGACTTCTCTCTCTAATACAGCACGATCATTGTAGCCCATGGTGTTAGAAATTACGAAGTATCTTTGGTTCCAGACAGAGTTATTTCTCACATCCTCTTTGAGAAGTTGGTCTACATAATGCAGCTCATTATCCCAAAGTTTAAATTCCTAAAAGAAAATACAAAATAAAACATCCAATTAGAAATGTCCTATCATCTATTAACAACAAAAATAAATAAATAAAACTTCAGCAAAGCTAAGCAGGTAGAAATGAAGACATGGACTCATCACATATTTGGAGAGGGATGCTGAAGGTCAAGGAAATGGCGGGGCAAGAAAAGTCATCAAAGACAGAGGAATGGCGATGAGGAAGGAAAAATGAGGAAGTGAGAGTGAACACCCAGAGTGGCTGTCATTCAGGAGCATCTTGTGGAAAACAATTTAGATACCAAGCAGCATGTTTTAACTTTGACCCAAGAACTACTCTAAAGAATTAAATCAAAAGAAAAAAAAAAAAAGCATATCTAACTAAATGCTTATGCATTGTTTACAGTAAAAATGTGGAAGAAAAAAACCAAACTCAGTGATAAGACAATGATTAACTGTACTACTGTATATTAATTTGATGTGATTTGACATTACTACATATATTAAGTAAAAGGGAAGTATTCAAAAATGCTAAAATACATGTAGATAAATATACAATTGGATTTAGATATAAATTTTTACATTACAAAGCTGTTTTAATTTAAAAAATTATGGAGAGAACAAAGACAATTTGAAAAAGGAGTAAAAGGTCAAAACGTACAAATGCCACAAAAGTTGGGGATGTTAACTATGAAAAAGCTAACGGAGATACATTGCTTATTTGATACTAGCAAAAAACTAGAATTTCATAAAAAAAATACTAAATGTCTTTAGAAAATGTATTCCTTTAATCAAATTAGGAAAAGTTTAAATTTTTAAGCAATAAATTTTTTGGTGAAATACTCTTGGTATAATGAACAGTGCAGAAAGTAGCAATCCCTGGAAAAAATTCACTGGACACAACACTACAATTGTTTGCTGGAATAAATAAAAATGCCCAGAGTGGGAGTTATAACTATTTTTTCTTTTTTTTTTAAAGATTTTTTTGATGTGGACCAATTTTTAAAAGTCGTCATTGAATTTGTTACAATATTGCTTCTGTTTTATGTTTTGTTTTTTGGCCCCAAGGTATGGGGGATCTTAGCTCCCTGAACAGGATCGAACTTGCACCCCCTACATTGTAAGGCGAAATCTTAACCAGTGGACTGCCAGGGAAGTCCCATAACTGTTTTCTTCTATTCAGGACTTAGCATAAAATTTTAACAAGTGGGCAGAAATAAAATATACAACAGTTAACTGTAAAATCATATTTCAAAGTTTAAGCATGCAAAACCTTAATATGTAATATGTCCTTGTTAATTAAAATAACACAGCTGTATAAAAAATCTACAATTACTTTTTCTATTCAATTTGCTAGCAAATACATGACTCAAGTTCAATCCAAAAAGTATTTAAAAAGTCACTATTATTATTCTTTAATGTGAAGTTACTCACCAACATATCCAAAGAGATTATAAAGGCTAACCAACATGAAGGATGTCAGGTTTAATTAAGTATCTAATAATTCTTAATAATTATATATTGTTTGTAATGATCTACATGTGTGTTTAAGTATACTACAATTTAATAGTAATTAAATTATTTAATTCAGTTAAAAAAATAAAAATCTGTAAAACACAAGAAAGGCAATACCTGAATAACCCATTGTCGATGTTGCCAGGCGTGATAATTCTTTGCATCCTGATTAAGAATATCAGCAATAAACTCAAGCTCCTGAGATGGGTCTCTCAGCCATTCCACTAGCACTCGCCTATGATGCCTAAAGTCAAGAGAAGAAGTTTTGTGTTAATTTACCCCAAAACGAAAGTATCCGCTGCATGTGTTAGGTGATGTGGAGGGACACTCAAGAAACAGCAATTTATCTCTAATTCTCAAGACTCTACTAGAAAGAAAAGGTACTACAGAAT
Source organism: Globicephala melas (assembly GCF_963455315.2). NCBI lineage: Eukaryota > Metazoa > Chordata > Mammalia > Artiodactyla > Delphinidae > Globicephala > Globicephala melas. The sequence continues at coordinate 33,378,076 of NC_083334.1, read as the reverse complement.
AAACACTATGAGAAAAAATTTCAGAACACTAAGTAACAGCTGAGAAACATAAAACAGTGATTTGCACGTAAAATGAAACCAGATAATAAGAGCTTAAAGAAGGTTTATCTCAAGCTAAATCTGAAAGTACAGTAATCTCTTGACAACCACAATACCGTGTGAAAGAATTTTTCAACATGCCCAGATGTCACAGTGAGATTATGGGAAATGTGATACTATTTTATCAAGTATGGAAGCCCCTCTGGTTATCAACATGCTGTCAGTTTTCCTTAAGTCCTAAGTGCCACCATTCAAGCAACTTCTTATTCCACCAGTTTGTGGGCAGAATGGAATTCACTTCTTGTCTGGCAAGTAGCTATGACAAGTTGCAAGTCTGTCGAAAGAGGAGTTTCTGTACCAGGAAAATACTTCTAAGAGTTCTCTACTGGGTTCTATTTTTATAATTTTCTTTAGCTGAAATATTTATAAAAATCTATTAGTGAAAATGTTCTAAAATTCACTGTGGTGATGGCTGCATATATATACCCCTTAAATGGGTAAATAGTATGATATGTGAATTATATCTCAGTGAAGCTGTTTTTTAAAAAAACCCATTAGTATTCATTATACTAAAAGTGCGCAGGGATGATGGGGGAAAGGGGAAAGATTTAATGCTTAATGGGTGACCTATTCTACATGCATGGAAAATTTAAAAATTCATCTTAGAGAATATTAAGGCAAGAAACTACCAAGAGGAAGATCCTAGAGGGAACGGTTTCCAAATAATTTAAGAAGTCTTCCAAGTCAGTGAGCACAGTAATAATTTATTTTTCCAGGTTACTGGTAAATTCTATAATTCAGGAAAAACTTAAGAATTAGGTCCTCCAGTGTGTCAAAAATGACTTCTCAGAAAAAAATACTAAGAAGTTCTCTCTGATGTTCTATGATTTAAAGAGTATTAATTAAATACAGGGGTTTGATCTTACAGCATAAGTTTTCATAGTGAATTTAATAAAAAGTGACGTGGCATACAGGATTTGCATTACTTGTACTATACTAGTTATGATAGCAACTAGCGGAGTGGGCAATTTAAAATGTACCGTAATTAAAAACTGCGAGGTTTCCAACAGCAACTGCTCTGGGTTTCTTTATTTCTTTTTAAATTTTTAAATTTTTATTTATTTTTGGTTGTGTTGGGTCTTCATTGCTGCACACGGGCTTTCTCTAGGTGCGGCGAGCGGGGTCTACTCTTCGTTCCAGTGCGTGGGCTTCTCATTGCAGTGGCTTCTCTTGTTGCGGAGCACGGGCTCTAGGCATGTGGGCTTCAGTAGTTGCAGCACGTGGGCTCAGTAGTTGTGGCATACAGGCTCTAGAGCGCAGGCTCAGCTGCTGTGGTGCACGGGCTTAGCTGCTCCGTGGCATGTGGGATCTTCCCGGACCAGGACTCGAACCTGTGTCTTCCGTATTGGCAGGTGGATTCTTATCCACTGAGCCACCAGGGAAGCCCACTCTGGGTGTCTTGTATTTTGTTTTTCATAACGATAGGTGACAACGTGTTAATGACAGTATCTGCAGCGTCCAGAAAAAGAAGCTACTTCTCTTCAGCAAAAACTAGATGTAATCAAATGCTGAGAATGCTTGTGATGTCTGGATTTTTTTTTTCTTTTAAGATAAAATGGTACATAGTTTATATATCTCTTCAAGTACTTTTCTGGATTTTCTTTTGGCCACAACACACAGCTTGTGGGATCTCAGTTCCCCGACCAGGTACTGAACCTGGGCCACGGCAGTGGAAGCGCTGAATCCTAACCACTAGACCACCAGGGAACTCCCTTCTGGAGCTATAACCTCCAAATATTTATATAAAAGCACCTTAATTCCGAAGAGTCAATGCCTTTTAAATGAGGGACTGAAACTCTCTAGCTAATCACTTTTGTCAATAAAACAGCTCTTTCATAAGGCAATTTCTCAGGAATGCAACCATCATGCACTTACAAAGAAAGAAGCTACACAGGTAAAGTTGTTTAAAATTCTACAAATGGAAATCCACAACAGCTAGCACTTCCATGCTTTGCCAAATGTTCAGTTACTCACTGTCAGATCTATTATGTTCTAATTCTTTGAAAATTAAGTATCTACTTATGGTTTGTACTCCTTAACGACCGTATTTGATCATGCAGATTATTATTAGCCAACTGGGCCAGAGAGCAGTTCACTCTCCGCATGTGTCCACAGCTGGGGAGCTGTTCCTTCTCCTAAGGCTAACCTATGTGTTGGATCTCTTCCCAACTCCAAGCAAGCCCTTGCTCTATCCCCCTTTTCTCCAGAATTCTCACCTTCTCTCTTTCTAGTAACTCTCCCCACACCATGAAGTCTTTGCCACTTTGGAAAAACAAAACCCAAAGACAGAGCCCTGAGTAGCTGCTTGCTCCGTCTTCTCTCTCATCAGCGATTCAAGCACTGCTCCGTGGCTCATTTCCTCTTCCCACCCCTGCCCTGCCCCACCCCTGGTGGGAGGACTGCTCGTGCCAAGACCAGTCACTGGCAACTGCCTAACTTAAAAATCCCACGGGTCATCTCTAGCCCTTGCTCTCCTCGACCTCTCAGCAGCAGCTGATACTGCCATCCACCCCTTTCTTCTTGAAACTCTCCCTTCTCTTGGTTTCTGTGAGGACACTAGCTTCTGGTTTCCTTCCTCAGTCGTCCTGGACCACCTCTCTGCCTGACACTGATGCTCACCAGTGTTCTGTCCCCAACCTTCTCTAATTCTCCTTGAGCATCCTCATCCAGAGCTGTGACTGCCACTCCAGAGAAGCATTTTTCAGTCACTTACTGGACAACTGGACAACTTTACACAGGTTTTCCATAAGCACATCAAGTTCTACTTTTCTAGTACTGAATCCACCCTCCTTTCGCAAAAATGTGCTGCTTTGTTTCCCAAAATTCCCCAAGTGGTCAGCACCACCATTCACCCAATGGTCAAGCCAAAAATATAGACATCATTCTTCTCTGTCACTCCCCTGATAAGTTTAACTTCAAAGCCTGTTGCTTCTGCCTCCAAAACCTCTCTCACATCTACCCTTCTCTCTCCCATACCCTACCACACTCCCCCCTGGCTCCCACACTGCCAGTGGCCCACCAGAACTGTGAGCCTGTTCCGCTATCCTCCACCCTGCTGTCAGGGTAAAGCTCCTGAGACACAAATCTAATCATACTACTTCCTTAATTAAAATTTGTCAGGAGGTCTCCACTGCAGCTAAGATCAATCCCCAAACCCTTACCAACGTTCATAAGGCCCTTTATGATCTCGTCCTAGGGCCCCCAAATGTACTCTAATCACATGCAATTACATGCAGTTCCCAGAGTGCACTAAGCTCTTTCATGCCTCTTCTCCCCGGAATATTCTCTTTGCCTCAGCAGTCTTTCTTCTCAGAAATCCTTAAATCTCAGGCATAAAGACAGGGTGTGTGTGCTAGTCATTACCCGGGAAAAACATCCAGTGGAGGAAAGCCCTGCATGAAGAGCAGGCAGTCAGTGGCACAGAAGTGAAGACAGCTCTTGACGGTCACCACGCTGCTGCTTCTCCTTCACCATGACCACGGCAACGCCACCTCCTCCACCTCCTCTTCCTCGACCACCACCTCCATCACCACAGTCGCTACCATTCATGGGGGGCTCACTAAATGCTGGGTACTGTCCGGACTCTTTCTTTCCTATTTGTTCTCGGTCCTCCTGTTCCCTAACTTCTCTTTTCCCCCACTGTGTCCTGCTCCCCCATCCTCTTGTCTAAGCTAAGTTAGGGGCTTAATTTTTAGAACAAATACACACTGTAAAAAACCCTAACATTATATTTTTCACACTGCTCTGTAAAATAACTGGTTTTATTATTTGCTTTCCCTTTTAGATGGTGTCGCATTCATTTTTGTACCCCCAACATCAATAAGAAATTTTTAATAAACAAATGAATAAAAGATGAAATACCAGAGAGTCATTTTATAACACACTGAATAGAAACATTTTTTCAGATTTTTCACTCAATTTTTTTCCTGACTCTAGTACTATTACGTGCTAATGTCGAAGTCTGAAATAATTACGGCAGCAAACATTTGAGTGTTAACTATGGGTCAAGCACCACTTCAAGCACTAAACATAAAGTTATCTCAGGTACTCCCAACAACACCGTTAAGCCTGGTGACATTAGCTCCAATGCAAGCACTGTAATCATAAAGAAAAAAACAATTCCCTATGGTTTCGTCACCCATTGGCAGGTACTATTAGCATAGTGACTTATTTCCTTCCTATTTTCATCTTACCAAACTTGATAGTTTTTGGGCTGTTCCTCAATTATTGCCGTGATGTAGTTCATTTCCTCATGTAGATCCTTTTGAAGTGACTTTAAGAGAACTCTCCGAAAATGCCTACAGCAAACATCAAGCATCCAAAGTCTCATTACTCCACATAAATTGCCCAGCCACAGTATCAAATGAAGTCACAAGACAACAACATAGACACATTTTTGGTAGGTATTCTATATAACCAGTAATTTAGCAACTTAACGGCTTGTCGTTGTCCAAACTCATACAACTATCTGATGAACAGAAGAATAAGGCATTTTGAAGCAAAATAGTGAAAGGCAGCAAATGTGAGACAGAAGAAAAGACAACCAACAAATGATTATTTCCAGGTAATACTCTGGTTACTAGTGTTCTATTACACAAGAATCAAAAACATCTCTTTCCCCATAGGGTAAAACTGTTCATTTAGATACATTACTCATATAATAAATTAATTTCATTACAAACATTATCATATATTTTATTTTTAGAACCACCCTAAAAATGTTACTTATAAATGAAACAAGTTTCTCTTTAATTTTTTCACAGGTGAAGTCAAACCATTAAAAAAACCTTTTCCCTAAAGACATGATTAGTTCTAGTCTATTTTCACTTCAAAATTTCAAAATATTCCAACTCAATATATAATGAGACAAAAAACTACTTTATTTTTTTATTTTCTTTTTTTTAATACATCTTTATCGGAGCATAATTGCTTCACAATACTATGTTCGTTTCTGCTGTATAACAAAGCGAATCAGCCATATGTATACATATATCCTCATATCCCCTCCTTTGTGAGCCTCCCTCCACCCTCCCCATCCCACCCCTCTAGGTGGTCTCAAAGCACCAAGCTGATCTCCCTGTGCTATGCTGCTGCTTCCCACTAGCTATCTATTTTACATTTGGTAGTATACATGTCGATGTTACTTTCACCTTGCCCCAGTTTCCCGACCACCCCGTGTCCTCAAGTCCATTTCTATGTTTACGATTTTATTCCTGCCCTGCCACTAGGTTCAGCAGTACCATTTTTTTTTTGATTCCATATATATGTGTTAGCATACGGTATTTGTTTTTCTCTTTCTGACTTACTTCACTTTGTATGACAGACTCTAGGTCTGTCCACCTCACTAAAAATAACTCAATTTCGTTTCTTTTTATGGCTGAGTAATATTGCATTGTATATATGTGCCACATCTTCTTTATCCATTCATCTGTCGAGGAACATTTAGGTTGCTTCCATGTCGTGGCTATTCTAAATAGTGCTGCAATGAACATTGTGGTACATGTCTCTTTTTGAATTATGGTTTTCTCAGGGTATATGTCCAATAGTGGGATTGTTGGATCACACGGCAGTTCTATTTTTAGTTTTTCAAGGAACCTCTATACTGTTCTCCATAGTGGTTGTATCAATTTACCTTCCCACTAACAGTGCAGGAGGGTTCCCTTTCACCACATCCTTTCCAGCATTTACTATTTCTAGATTTTTTGATAATGGCCATTCTGACTGGTGTGAGGTGATACCTCACTGTAGTTTTGATTTGTACTTTGCTAATAATTAGTGATGCTGAGCATCTTTTCATGTGCCTCTTGGCCATCTGTACATCTTCTTTGGGGAAATGTCTATTTAAGTCTTCCACGCATTTTTTTTTTTTTTTTGCGGTACGCGGGCCTGTCACTGTTGTGGCCTCTCCCATTGTGGAGCACAGGCTCCGGACGCGCAGGCTTAGCGGCCATGGCTCACGGGCCCAGGCGCTCCGCGGCATGTGGGATCTTCCCAGACCGGGGCACGAACCCGTGTCCCCTGCATTGGCAGGCAGACCCTCGACCACTGCGCCACCAGGGAAGCCCTTCCACGCATTTTTTAATTGGGTTGTTTGTTTTTCGATATTGAGCTCCATGAGCTGTTTGTATATTTTGGAGATTAATCCTTTGTCCATTGTTTAATTTGCAAATATTTTCTTCCATTCTGAGGGCTGTCTTTTCGTCTTGATTAGGTTTCCTTTGCTGTGCAAAAGCTTTTAACTTTAATTAGGTCCCATTTGTTTATTTTTGTTTTTATCTTCATTACTCTTAGGAGGTGGGACAAAAAAGATCTTGCTGTGTTTTATGTCAAAGAGTGTTTTTCCTATGTTTTCCTCTAAGAGTTTTAGAGTGTCTGGTCTTACATTTAGGTCTTTAATCCATTTTGAGTTTATTTTTGTGTATGGTGTTAAGGAGTGTTCTGATTTCATTCTTTTACATGTAGCTGTCCAGTTTTCACAGCACCACTTATTGAAGAGGCTGTCTTTTCTCCACTCTATGTTCTTGCCTCCTTTGTCATAGATTAGGTGACTATATGTGCATGGGTTTATCTCTGGCCTTTATATCCTGTTCCATTGATCTATATTTCTGTTTTTGTGCCAGTACCACACTGTCTTGATTACTCTAGCTTTGTAGTATAGTTTGAAGTCAGGGAGCTTGATTCTTACAGCTCTGTTTTTCTTTCTCAAGATTGCTTTGGCTATTTGGGGTCTTTTGTGTTTCCATACAAATAGTAAAATTTTTTGCACTAATTCTGTAAAGAATGCCATTGATAGTTTGATAGGGATTGCACTGAATCTGTAGATTGCTTTGGGTAGTAGAGTCATTTTCACAATATTGATTCTTCCAATCCAAGAACATGGTATATTTCTCCATCTGTTCACATCATCTTTGATTTCTTTCATCAGTGCTTTATAGTTTTCTGAGTAGAAGTATTTTGCCCCCTTAGGTAGGTTTATTCCTAGGTATTTTATTCTTTTTGTTGCAATGGTAAATGGGATTGTTTCCAGAAATGGGTTTGCCCATTTTCTGGACAGTTTTTGTAAATGGGTGTTGAATTTTGTCAAAAGCTTTTTCTTTTTCTGCATCGATTGAGATGATCATATACTTTTTTATTCTTTAATTTGTTAATATGGTGTGTCACATTGATTGATCTGCGTATACTGAAGAAACCTTGCATCCCTGGGATAAATCCCACTAGCTCATGGTGTATGATCCTTTTAATACGTTGTTGGATCCTGTTTGTTAGTATTTTGTTGAGGATTTTTGTGGCTGTGTTCGTCAGTGATATTGGTCCATAATTTACTTTTTTTGTGATATCTTTTTCTGGTTTTGGTATCAGGGTGATGGTGGCTTCGTAGAATGAATTTGCGAGTGTTCCTCCCTCTATAATATTTTGGAAGAGTTTGAGAAGGATGGGTGTTAGCTCTTCTCTAAATGTTTGATACAATTCACCTGTGAAGCCATCTGGCCCTGGACTTTTGTTTGTTGGAAGATTTTTAATTACAGTTTCAATTTCATTACTTGCAGTAGGTCTGTTTATATTTTCTAATTCTTCCTAGTTCTTTCTTGGAAAATTGTACCTTTCCAAGAATTTGTCCATTTCTTCATGGTTGTCCATTTTTCTGGCATATAGTTGTTTGTAGTAGTCCCTTATAATCCTTTGTATTTCTGTGGTGTCCATTGTGATTTCTTCTTTTTCGTTTCTAATTTTATTGATTTGCATCCCCTCCCTTTTTTTCTTGGTGAGTCTGGCTAAGGGTTTATCAATTTTGTTTATCTTCTCAAAGAACTAGCTTTTAGTTTTACTGATCTTTGCTATAGTTTTCTTCATTCCTATTTCATTTATTTCTGCTCTGATATTTATGATTTCTTTCCTTCTACTGACTTTGGGTTTTCTTTGTTCTTCTTTCTCTACTTCCTTTAGGTGTAGGGTTAGATTGTTTGAGACTTTTCTTGTTTCTTGAGGTGAGATTGAATTGCTATAAACTTCCCTCTTAGAACTGCTTTTGCTGCATCCCATAGGTTTTTGGTTGTGTTTCTGTTGTCATTTGTTTCTATGTATTTTTTTATTTCTTCTTTGATTTCTTGGTTATTTAGTAGTGCACTGTTTAGCCTCCATGTATTTGTGTTTTTTACAGTCTTTTTCCTATAACTGATTTCCAATCTCATAGCATTGTGGTCAGAAAAGATGCTTGATATGCTTTCAATTTTCTTAAATTTTCCGAGGCTTGATTTGTGACCCATGATGTGATCTATCCTGGAGAATGTTCTGTGTGCACCTGAAAAAAAAAGTGTATTCTGCCACTTTTGGGTGCAATGTTCTATAAATATCAATTAAATCTATCTGGTCTATTGTGTCATTTAACGCTTGTGTTTCTTTATTTTCTGTTTGGATGATCTGTCCATTGGTAAGTGGGTTGTTAAAGTCCCCTATTATTATTGTGTTACTGTCGATTTCTCCTTTCCTGGTTGTTAGCATTTGCCTTATGTATTGAGGTGCTCCTATGTTGGGTGCATAAACATTTATAATTGTTATATCTTCTTCTTGGATTAATCCCTTGATCATTATGTAGTGTCCTTCCTTATGTCTTGTAACAGTCTTTATTTTCAAGTCTATTTTATCTGATATGAGTATTGCTACTGCAGCTTTCTTTTGATTTCCATTTGCATGCAATATGTTTTTCCATCCCCTCACTTTCCACCTGTACGTGTCCCTACATCTGAAGTGCGTCTCTTGTAGACAGCATATATATGGATCTTGTTTTTGTATCTATTCAGCCAGTCTGTGTCTCTTGGTTGGGGCATTTAATCCATTTACATTCAAGGTTATTATCGATATGTATATTCCTAGTACCATTTTCTTAATTGTTTTGGGTTTGTTTTTGTAGGTTTTTTTCTTCTCTTGTGTTTCCCGCCTAGAGAAGTTTCTTTAGCATTTGTTGTAAAGCTGGTTTTGTGGTACTGAATTCTCTTAGCTTTTGCTTGTCTGAAAAGCTTTTAATTTCTCCATCAAATCTGAATAAGATCATTGCTGGACAGAGCAGTCTTGGTTGTAGGTTTTTGTCTTTCATCACTTCAAGTATACCTTGCCACTCCCTTCTGGTTTGCAGAGTTTGTGCTGAAAAATCAGCTGTTAACCTTTTGGGGATTCCATTGTATGTTATTTTTGTTTTTCCCTTGCTGCTTTTAATATTTTTTCTTTGTATTTAATTTTTGTTAGTTTTAGTATGTCTTGGTGTTTCTCCTAGGGTTTATCCTGTACGGGACTCTCTGTGTTTCCTGGACTTAGGTGACTATTTCCTTTCCCACGTTAGGGAAGTTTTCCACTATAATCTCTTCAAATATTTTCTCAGACCACTTCTTTTACTCTTCTTCTTCTGGGACCCCTATAATTTGAATGTTGGTGCGTTTAGTGTTGTCCCAGAGCTATCTGAGATTGTCTTCAATTCTTTTCATTCTTTTTTCTTTATTCTGTTCCTCGGCAGTTATTTCCACCATTTTATCTTCCAGCTCACTTATTCGTTCTTCTGCCTCAGTTATTCTGTTATTGATTCCTTCTAGTGTATTTTTCATTTCAATTGTGTTGTTCATCTCTGTTTCTCTGTTCTTTAGTTCTTCTAGATCTTTGTTAAACATTTCTTGTATTTTCTCAATCAGTGCCTCCATTTTATTTCTGAGATTCTGAATCATCTTTACTATCATTACTGTGAATTTTTTTTCAGGTAGATTGCCTATTTCCTCTTCATTTATTTGGTCTTATGTTTTTAACTTGCTCCTTCACCTGTGATATATATTTAGCAGTCTCATTTTTTTTTTTTGATGGTGGGATTGTGCTCCTGTCTTACTTGTTCTTTGGCCTGAGGCGTCCAACACTGCAGTTTGTTGGCTGTTGGGTAGGGCTGGGTCTTGGTGCCGAGATGAGGACCTCTGGGAGACCTCACCGCAATGAATATTCCCTGGGGTCTGAGGTGCTCTGTTAGTCCAGTGGTTCAGACTCGGAACTCCTACCACAGGAGCTTCAGTCCTATCCCTGGCTCAAGCACCAAGATTTTGAAAGCTGCGCAGAGCAGCAAAAAAGTAAATAAATAAATAATAAGAAGAAGAAAGAGTAAAAAATAAAATTAGACTAGGAAACTAACAGGTATGTTAGAAAGAGTATAAAAATAAAAATATAGATGAAACAACCGTAAGGTAAAACAGAATCACAATAGTAAACAAGAGCAGAAGGGAAAAAAAAAACAAGAGCAGAAGGAAGAAAAAAAAAAGGTAGAAAAGGCCTTGGCTGTGGAGGGTGGGGCCTAAGCAAGGGTGAGGTTTGGGCAGTGGGTGGGGCCTATGCTTAGGACTCACACAGCTGGAAAAGGCCCTGGGGGTGTGTGTGTGGGGGGGTGGGGCTTAGGCTCAATGGAACAGAAGGGGCCCAGGCCTGCCTCTGGTCTCAGAGGACGGGGGACCCGGCCTGGGAGCCCAGCTGGCTTCCTGGGCCCAAGTGGGCGGGGCAAACACCCTCTGCTCCTCTCCTGCTCCTGCCGTCCTGGAGGGCCCCTCCTGCTGCCTCTCCTCCTCTCCCCTGGCCTCCCTCCTATGCCTCCAAGACCCATGCATCCTGGAGGGGGCTTTGGAGGGCGGGAGACCCGGCCTGGGAGCCCAGCAGGCTTCCCAGGCTCAAGTGAGTAGGGCAAATGCTGGGCACTCTGCCCGCTCCAATCCGAGCCCCCGAGGGTCCCTCCAGGCATAGGAACCCCTCCCCTCTCAGCCACCCCTCAGGGGCGCTGGTCCTGTCTGGCCTCCACTTCTCCTCCCTGCTCAGTCCCCCCACGTCCTACTGGTTCACTTGGGGGTTCCTCCCATCTCCTTGGGCTTCGAGGTCCCCCACCAGTGTCTGGCAAGCGCCCTAGTTGTGGGGAGATGCCAACTCTGTGTCTTCCCATACCGCCATCTTGACTCCAACCCCCCAAAAAACTACTTTAAAAGTTATCTCTTAAAATGAAATGCTAAATAGAGGAAATGACAGTATTCCTCTATTATAATTAGTTTAAAGAAAATAAGGCTTCACAGAGCACATACACATACAGGCAGCCTGGTTCATATGGGTAATTTCAGGTATACTGTTTTTAAGAAAACAGCAAATAAACTTAGGAAATTTTAAATGCATTCTAAGTTGCTCTGAGCTGTGTACAGTCAGGAATTTCTTACAAGCTAAAAATGTGCATATTAGAGACATAAAGTGATGGACGAGCACCCTAACAGCTCTAGATAATCCTACTAAAATGACAGTAAAGAAATAAAAAGGGTATAAATCCACAAGGATGAGGGGATACCACAGCAACTGGAAGAGGTCAACAAAACGATGGAAAATGGTAAGCTGATAAGTTTTGACTGACTTAGAAAACCAGAAAGTGCTAAAAACCTGTCAACTGAGGAAGAAAGGTTCAGAAATCAGATGTATCAGGTATTTCCAAAACTGGAAGTCAAGGGTGGGGCTGAAAACATTTTAAAATGTAGACAGAGTCCTCAGCAGCCAAGATCCTTCCTCCAACCCTGAGCAGAGAGGTGACAACATCTCCCAACCTGGGTGTGTGTGTGTGTCTGTCTGTCTTTTTCTTCCTCACACAGAGCTCCTAAAACCCTTGTAAATTCCTGAGTGATAAGAGCACTCGGGCATCCCTTCTATTGAGGTGATTCTGGTCGGGCTCCTGGATGGCTCCTGGTCACCAGAAAGACCAAGCCTTGATTAGAAACTTGGAATGTTCAGCCCCACCTCCCATCTTCCAGACAGGAGAGAAGGGCTGGAAATGGAGTTAATAATCGATCGTGTCCACGTGAGGAAGCCACCATTAAATCCCAACAGTAGGGGATTTAGAGAGCTTCCAGGTGGGTGAACACATCCATGTACCAGGAGGGTGATGCACCTCAACCCCACAGGAACAGAAGCTCCTGTGCTCGGGACCCTCCCAGATGTCACCCTATGCACCTTTTCATCTGGCTGTGCATCTCTGTGTTTTATCATATCATTTAATAAACTGGTAAACATAAGTAAGTGTTTCACTGAGTTCTGTGAGCTGCTCTAGCAAATCAGTTGAACCCAAGGAGGGAATTGTGGAACCTCTGATTTATGGCCCACCAGTCAGAAGCACAGGATGTGCGACTGGCATTGGGGTGGGGCAGGCTTGTGGGACCGAGCCCTTAACCTGTGGGATCTGACGTTACCTCCAGGTAGACAGTGTTAGAATTGAGTTAAACTGTAGGACACCCAGGTGGTGTCACAGGGCACTGCCTGGTAGGGGAAAAATCCCACACACATTCAGTGACTAGAAGCGCCAGAAGTGAAGTGTTTTGTGGAAGTAAAGAAAACACATAGGAGAAGGAGGACTAGGGTTTTCTTAAAAAGCCTGGGCAGCAGACAAGTGGCTTTATTTTCTGGAAAAATCCAAAGCAGAAAGAAATACCAGACATAGCAGAAGGCAGGGTGAGGTAAAGGCTGGAAACAAGGAAATTTAACGCTGATACACTGAATAGCTGAGATGCCCCCCACCCCTGTCTTCCCCTGCCAGAACTGACCCCCAGAACTGTGGCAGCCAAATGTACATTCTTCAGACAGCTCTTCTTCAGAGAAACAAAGTAGTCAAGAGAAAAGACCCAGAAATACTGACATATGAAGACGTCAAACAAAGCAGCCATGCCTCCACACTAACTTCATGGTAAACCCCTCTCGGTGACAAGTCCTGCAACATGCAGGGATGCCAAATCATTTTCCTGCTTCCACTGTAAGTATGAAAGGAGAGCCAAGAACTTACCATTCATTTGAGAAAAATGTTTACATTAAAGAGACCAAAACAAATAAACAGAAAAATGAAAACATATCCCACCCATGAAATAAACAAGATGCTATTAAATAAGAATACTCAGAGAAGATAAAAAGAGCTCTTGTAAATTAAAAATGAGTGCAGATAGGTTAGAAGATAAAGCTGAAAAAAATCTCAAAAGTAAATAAAAACAGATAAAAGTAAGAAAAGACAACCTCAGAAGTACAACATGCAACTAAAAGGCATTCCAGAGAGAGCCAACAGAGGAAAGAGAGAAGACATTATCAAAAGAACATATAAAAAAAAAAAATTTCCCAAAGCTAAAGAAAAGGTTAAAACGAAGGAATGGGAATCTTCTCAATAGAGGCTGAAAGAAACAGAAAGACAGTTTTAAAAATCTAACGGAGAATGATTTCCAATCTAGAATTCTATCACTAAAGCTCGAAGAGACTGAAGACACTTTTAAATTTACGAAACCTCAGTAACAATTTCCATCACAGCCTTCTAAGAGTTTTCTTCTATTCAAGGATCTGGTCTATAAAATGAGAGTAAAGCAGGAAAGAGAAAGATGTGGGATCTAGGAAACAGGGACCTGACACAGGAAAGAGCTATGGACCAGACACACGGTGCCCAAGTCCTTGGAGAAGAAAGGAAGGAACTGAAGGGTCACCTGCTGTGCTCAACAGTAACGTGACATTCTACATGAGCAGAGAGTCGGGGAGACAGATAACTTGCTGGTAAAAAGAGAACAAAACTAAATAAAAAAGCCAATCTGTTAAAGGAAATATAAATATATGATGAAATGTGGGTCTGCATGAACCATGAACTGATTACTGTGATGGAGACAGTATAGGAGACTGAACTCTGTATCTTCCATAGCAGGAGTAATGTGTAAAGTGAAAAAATTAAAAATAATCAAGCATATGATTTAGAATATAGAGGTGATTTTAAGAAAAAACACCTAGGAATTGTTGCCTCCGGGGAGTGGGACTCTGTAATGAGAAGGAATAGAGCAGAGATTGCTATTTTTCATTCAGTCTCTGACTTTTAAACTCATATGTGAATTGTTATTTTGATAAAAATGATCATTAAGAAAAAAGTCATCCAAACTAAAACCTGCGACATTCAGACAGGGAATATTAACGAGGTGTCTTACTTACCACACTGTGTAATTGGCTGCATTTAACTCAATAGCATCTCTGGTTAGTTTAAAAGCTCTTTCACTTCTCTCGTCACGCTGCAGGACAGCCCGGAAATAATCATAAACATCCTGAACTAGAAACAGAGCACACAACTGCATTAGGATGGTCTTTCTTGTTTAAAACAACCACTATAGTACAAAATGTTGTTTTACTCTATGAGGAAGATACTTTATCGTATGTATACGATTTATAACAATACGCAAAAGAAAGAAAATCCATGACTATGACTGCCACCCTGATAACTTGTGTCATAGCCAGGATGCACGTACGGGGGTTGATGCCTGACTCCAGATCCCCCAGAGACCTTATGCATTAAAGAAAAATTAAGAGTGCATATATCCAAATATATTCACTTAGCTGTTTTTCTCACATTTTATTTTGATCAGTTTTTTTTAACTGAAAAAGTAATATACACAATGATAGAAAACTCAAACAGTACAAAAAGGTTCATGCTAAGTTTCCATTCCACTAAATTCCCAGTTCTTCTCCCCAGAAGCAACTGTGGAGTGATTCTAATGTATCCTTCCAAATATATCCTATGCACACAAAAGTACATGTTCTAATTCCATCTTCTCATTTTTTTTTTTTTAATACAAATGAGATCACATCCCATTCTAATGTCCTGGGCCTTGCTTTTTTCACTCATACATTATTCAAGGTCGTATAAACTAGTAAATATCTCTATGGAAAACCACTTGGTAATATCTATTAAAAATTAAAAACTGGGGACTTCTCTGGTGGTGCAGTGGTTAAGAATCCACCTGCCAATGCACGGGACACGGGTTCGAGCCCTGGTCTGGGAAGATCTCACATGCTGCAGAGCAACTGAGCACGTGTGCCACAACTACTGAGCCTGAGCTCAAGAGTCCGCGCGTCACAACTACTGAAGCCTGCATGCCTAGAGCCTGCAAGCCACAACTACTGAGCCCATGAGCCACAACTTACTGAAGCCCACAGGCCTCGAGCCCGTGCTCCACAACAAGAGAAGCCACCGCAATGAGAAGCCCATGCACCGCAACGAAGAGTAGCCCCCGCTCGCCACAACTAGAGAAAGCCCGTGCACGGCAACAAAGACCCAACACAGCCAAAAATAAAGTGTTTCTCTAAAAAATAAATAAATAAATAAAAACTGACTACTCATTGACCTAACAATTCCAGTTCCAGTAAGTTTTCTTACAAATATACTCCTGTATGTGCCCAAAGCATCCAAGGAAATTTACATAAGAAATAAAGAAATGAAAACTGGAAACAACTGAAATTTCCATGAGTAAAGAATGGGTTAAGTCCATCACGGTACACCCATACAACAAAATCCTATGCAGCTATTAGTAACGAGGCTGGTCTGTTATGTACTGAAATGGAACAACTGCTAAGACAGGTTGTTGAGTGAAAAACATAAGGTGCAGAGCAGCAGCTATTCGTTTAGTTAAAAATATATGCATATTTATGAACATACGAGTTTGAGGAACAAGTTGAGAAGATGACATAATTTTCAACCACATTCCCCATTACAAAGTTTACTACATTTTTCAAACAGTTGCACAGCATTTCGTTGTATGGGCACTCTATACCTAACTCGTCCCCTATAAATGAATGTTTAAATTGTTTTCATTCTTTCACTGTCCTATCATGGTATGTTTCTGCACACACGTGCAAATTCAGTACATCTGTAGGATGAATTCCTACAAGCGGAATTACTGGATCAAGGTTACGTGCACTGTTGATGCTGACAGACAGTGCCAAATTAACCTCTCAAAAAAGGTCTGTTCAATATATAGTCCCTCCAAGAATGTATGAATACACCGATTTTTTTCCACATCCGCACTGACAGAGTATCAAAACTTCTGATCTTTGCCAATCTCTTAACTGAAGGAACTTAGACCTTTACAAATATTAACCTATTTTACTCTCATTTCCACAAGAGAAACAGGCTTAAGAGAGATTAACAAGTTCACATGGCCCAGTGTACTTTGGAGACAGAAGTTAAACCCCAATCTAGTCTGACACCAAAGCACACACTGCTAATCACAATGCTCATTTCACTGCAGCTGAAATGCCTTCACATCACAGCACAGGTTAACATAGAGAACAGACTAAGGCCCTAAACAGACTACTAAAGAAACCCAGGTGTTAAATACTCCTCAATACTTGTTTTTCCACAAATAAAAATTTATGTGGACATGCTATGCTATTTTTCTTTTTTTTTAATTTTTATTTATTATTTATTTGGCTGCGTCAGGTCTTAGTTGCAGCATGTGGGATTTCATTGCGGCATGCGGGATCTTTTGTTGCAGTGCACGGGCTCTTCGTTGTGGTGCGTGGGCCTCTAATTGTGGTGTGTGGTCTCCAGAGCGCATGGGCTCAGTAGTTGCAGCGCGCACGCTCTCTAGTTGTGGCGCATAGGCTCCAGAACATGCGGGCTCAGTAGTTGTGGCGTGTGGGCTCCAGAGTGCAAGGGCTTGGTAGTTGTGGAGCACGGGCTCAGTAGCTGTGGCGCATGGGCTTAGTTGCCCCATGGCACGTGGGTATGTTCCCTGACCAGGGATCGAACCTGCATCCCCTGCATCGGAAGGTAGATTCTTAACCACTGGACCACCAGGAAAGTCCTGCTATTTTTTCTTATAGCATATAATTTTCCAGTTACTGACAGGGTTCACAAACTTTTAGGAGGTCAATATGCATGAATACAATGTCAATATATCCTGATTTGCCTAACCATTCTGCTACTACTGGTTGTTTTCAATTTTGTTTTATAAAAATCACTACCTTAAGCATCCAATGACCTTTCATTAAAAAATTTTAAAAATTAAATATACAATACACACATGTATTTATGTGTGTGCATGCAAGCACACATGGGTATGTATAGTTTCATTAGACTACAACCCAAAAAAGAAATTATCAGAGGAGAGCATGAATAATTATAGCTCTTTCTGAACATACAAAGGTCATCTACTCCTAAATACTATCTTTAAAATGCTGAATTTAATTTATACCAGAGTAAAATTTAGAAACAATATAAATGGTAAATAACTATGGAATATTATGTGGTCATTAAGAACCAAGCTCCCAAATATTTTAAAATGTGTAACAAAATGCTTATAACATGTTAACTCTATATACAATGTATAAACACATTATTTTATATTCACACATGCACACATACATAGTATAAACCTAACTCTGTGGAAACATATTTTCCGAGGAGTGGAAGGCTATACACCAAATGTTAACAGTGGTTAGTTCTGGATGATTATACTCTTCTTTTGATGTTAACATCTTCAAATTTTTCTTCGATGAGCATGCGTTACTTTAAAAAATATTTTTTTTTGGCTGCACTGGGTCTCCGCTGTGGCGTGTGGGCTTTCTCTAGTTGAGGCGAGCAGGGCCTACTCTTCATTGTGGTGCACAGACTTCTCACTGCGGTGGCTTCTCCTGTTGCAGAGCACGGGCTCTAGGCGCGTGGGCTTCAGTAGTTGTGGCACATGGGCTTAGTTGCTCTGTGGCATGTGGGATCTTCCCAGACCAGGGCTTGAACCCATGTCCCCTGCATTGGCAAGGTGGATTTTTTTTTTTTTTTTCGGTACGCAGGCCTCTCACTGTTGCGGGCTCTCCCGTTGCAGAGCACAGGCTCCGGATGCACAGGCCCAGCGGCCATGGCTCACGGGCCTAGCCGCTCCGCGGCATGTGGCATCCTCCCAGTCCGGGGCACGAACCTGCGTCCCCTGCATCGGCAGGCGAACTCTCAACCACTGCGCCACCAGGGAAGCCCAGCAAGGTGGATTCTTAACCACTGCGCCACCAGGGAAGTCCTCCAAAATATTTTTAATTAAAAAGAAATACATGTTCCGGGAGTCAGCCTGGAGGGCACGGAACACCATGCGCCCGCTTGGCCGCGCCATCCGGGTAGGGACGTGCACGGCCCTGGTCCCCCAGCCAGCCTGCCTGGGACTGGGGCGCAGCCCAGTGGCTCCCCGCCCGCTCCTCTCTCCTCATGCAGCCCCTCCGTACGATCCCTGGCGTGAGGCGGCCGAGAGAGCTGAGGCGCTGAGAGAAAAGGGAAATTGCAAAGCTCATCTACAACCAGATCGACAGCATATTTTTTTTAGGACTCAAGAATCAACATTGGGCTATTTCCTAAGATTAAACCATGAAAGCCCACTTGGAGGCTGCACAGCCATCTGCACACTTGAACCTGAAAATGGACTTTTTTCATCGGGGAGATCTCGTTCTTCAGCTAAATCATCAGAAGTGGTGAGAAGAAAAGATCCCTACCCGACCAAACTCCTCCAGACAAATTAAATCAGTCCAGCGAGGAATGGATCTGTACAGATCATTGGCCAGATGACCATCTTCTGCTTGCACCGCCACTGAGCCATCCCTCTAGGACTGCCACCTACATGCAGGTTGCACCCAGTGCAAGGCATCCAGCTAAGGCAGGGAATGGAAGCTGAAATCCTACCGCATTCACCAAGCCGAGTTTATTGGTGCATGGCCGTGTCTGCCCAGACGATGTGGCTCCTTTTTCAAATTTTCGCCAACGCACCCTGTATGGGCTAGTGGCATGTCTGACCACGCCACTCCCATATCCCAGTCCTACCCGGAATTCTATTCCTTACCTCAGATGGATTCAAGATTTTCATGAACAAGTTAGGTTTCTTCCAAAAGATGAAATATTTGACCCAAATTGAAATTAATTTCATAGGTAAAGCTCAAAATATTACCATAGATGTGAATTATGTATTTATGTATACATGTATATACAGTTATGTAGATACATATGTCTATGTATCAGAAGTTAGCACAACTTAAATTTGGTAAATGTTTAATATAAAACTATTTTGAGTATTCAAAAAAAAAAGAAAAGAAAGAAATACATGCTCTTTGTAAACACTGCAAACAATATAAAAGTACATGAAGTCTCCCATATCCAGTGCTACTCCCCAGTGCACTGGATCTGTATCACTGGTAATGGCTGTTACCAGTTGATATGTCTCTCCAGACATTTTTCTAAGCAAATAAATGTAATCTTGCTCTTGTTTTTTAATGAAGTTGGCATAACACTTTCATTCTGCTTTTCATTTTGGCATTTCCCCTCAGTGATATGTTCTTCCATGCCTGTGTATACACATCTACATCATTCTTGTTTCACTTCCATACAGTGGGCCTGGCCTAATTTACATGTCAATGCTATTTTTTTGCAGAACAGATTTCTATAAGTGGGACTAGGATACTCAGTCTTAGGGCTATATGACCCTATATAATTTAGGGTCATAAATAAATTTGGGATTATATAAATAGAATTTTATATTCATTAGATTTTTTGATATTAAAAGTCTGTTAATTAAAAATTACAAATTTAATATACTGTCATACTCAAAGTGTCTAAAACTTATGTGCCTTTTTTTCACTCAACACTGTTTCTGCGATCTGTCCCTATTATAACAGATCTAGATCCTCTTATTGGTTATGTAGCACACAGCTGTATGACAACGATACATTTATCTATTCTCCAAAACACAAATATACAGCTGGTTTCCAATATTTTGTTCTTCCAAAAAATGCTGTGAATTGTAACAGCTATCACACACAGTGCTTACTATGAGTCAGCCACTGTTCTCTTATTTCATGTGTATACCTCACTCACTCTATAAAGTAGTTACTACTATCGTCCTCATTTTACACAGAAGAAGACAGAGATAATGAGAGGTTAAATAACTTGTCCAAGGTTACAGAGTCAGTAAAGTGGTGCAGTTAGAATCTGAACTAGGTGGTCTGGCTCTGAAGTCTGTGCTCTCAGCCTCCTAGTACATGTCTTCTGATGCCATAAGCCAGAGTGAACCCAGAATGTATCATGCGAAGCAGCATTTCAAGGTTGTAAGATATGAGCATTTTCTAGTTTTACTAAATATACACGCAATAGTGCTTTCTAAAATGGCTAAACATATGAAAACTACCATCTGAAAAGCATGGATCTGTTCGTATGTCTCAATATCTGATATCATAAAACAGTTTAAAATTATCTTCCATTCCTAATGATAATGGATTGTCCCCCCATTTAATGGCTAACGAAATTTTTTCTTCTATGAACTACAAGTTCATACCCTTTGTCTATTTTTTGATTAGTTTCCCTGTTTCTTTAACCTTTCGTAGGAATTCCTTATAAGGTTCTGAATATCGATCCTCTGTTTATACATCTTCTCCTACACTGCTGTTTGCTTTTTAACTTATTCATGGTGTCTTCTGTTGCACAAATTTAAAATTCTGATATAATCATTTATCAATTTTTGATCAATGGGTCATTATTTCTCTCTTTTCCTTTGTGGTTTGTAATAATGATATTTATTTATTTATTTATTTATTTATTTATTTATTTATTTATTTTTGCGGTACCCGGGCCTCTCAGTGTTGCAGCCTCTCCTGTTGCGGAGCACAGGCTCCGGATGCGCAGGCTCAGCAGCCACGGCTCACGGGCCCAGCCGCTCAGCGACATGTGGGATCTTCCTGGACCGGGGCACGAACCCGTGTCCCCTGAATCGGCAGGCAGACTCCCAACCACTGCGCCACCAGGGAAGCCCCTAATGATATATTTAAGAATTAAAAATATTGATTTTTTTTTTTTACCCTGAAAAAAAAGGTTTTATTATTTTTAACTGAAAGAGAAATGAATGACTGTGTCAGTTTTCAAAAGGTACCTTATGAATCTGGAAAAGTTGTGGTTTTCATTTCTCAGATCACTAGTGAGGTTAACATCTCTTCATAGATATTTCTATTTCTTCTAGTGAATTAACTCTTCACATATAATATCTCTCACCAGTTTGGAAGTTTTGCAGGTTCATGCAGTTATACCTTCTGATCTTTTCCTCAATCAATTTGGAGTTTTACATCTTGCCTAATAATGCCTTCTTTACCCTAAGAATGAAAGATTATTCTATTTGCTTTAGTATGTTTACAGTTTTGCTTTAGGACTTTAATTCATCTGTAATTTATTTTCATGTAAGATATGAGATAGGGATACAATTCTGTTTATATTCAAATCTACAGACAACTGTTACAAAACCATTACTTGATTAATCCATCTTTTTCATACAGATATGAAATGTCCTTTTTAGCAAATACTGAGGTCCCACCTATACTGATGACCTATTTTTAGTTTCTTTATTAATCTATTTATTTCTGCACCAGTTCCACATGTTAATTATTAAGTTTAGTAGTACACTTTCATATTTGATAAGGCAAACCCTCACACTATTATTCTTTCTTTACATTCTTGACATTATCTCATAATCAGAAAAAATAATAATCGCTTTCTGTAAAAGAGGAATGATCTTGGATAACAGAGCCTTAACTGAAAGAAATATATACATAAAACTACAAAACTTGCATTCCATTTTGTTTACCCTTTCCTAGAAGAACAACTAACAATTAACATTTGCATGGCCTTCAATTTACAAAGCATTTCACATTCATTATGAAAGAATACTTTGTCAAAGAAAATAATCCACTCACTATCAGTAATATATTCCAGCTGAGCCTAACATTTCACAGCTAAAATATATTTCAAAATGCTCATGTTTCAACAACCAAAGTTTATTCTAAATAAAACAGTAAATCATTTCTGTTGTATCTCATGTGCAGATTAAACACTAAATGAAAAGCACAATCACACAGTAGTTACTATGTATTATAATGTAACATTCATTATTTAAACTTAAAATATGTCCACTCTTTGGACAAAATAAAACTTTTAATCATGAAAATAAATTACAAAACCCCACAAGATTAGCTTAAGTCACTTAGATCTTTATTAGACAAAAATCTGTCATCTATCTAGTCACATAGTTGTGAATTTCAACTTTGCTACTAAGTTTGACTTACAGACCTTTCCCTAATAAAAAATAAACTTACATTTTTCACTATAAATGATCTGGACCACTGGATTGGGGCCATCATTCTGCGGCACTGGATCTATATCAGCCCATTCTGCTCTGTCCCTGAAAATACATATATTTTTCAGTGATTATATTCAAGCGTGTAAGGAAAAGAAGAAATCTGATGTTTTTTTAAAAAGGCAACAATTACACTTTAACTTACAAATAATGTAACCATGGTTGGATTCTTCAAGACCAAGTGTTGCCACTTTGTTTTACATATTAAACTTTTAAGTAAAAGAAAAATAAAATGAATAATTTTCCAATTAAAGTTAATAAGTCAATAGTTTTCAAATTTAAAGTTTTTACATAAATGCAAAAGCAGGTTTTTGTAGCAAGTACACAATAGTTTTAAATTAGAAATCAATCTAATTCATTGGTCTAATAAGGCTCTTTGGAATCAGTCAACAGTTTTAAAAAAATTGAATAACAATTTTTTATTTGAATACTCTGAATAACTAGAAAGTGATATTTAAAAGTAAAAGTAATCACTATCGTTTTTGTACACTGAGAGGTGGTCCAGGTGGTCAGTAGAGTCTGGAATCTGTGGAACACTGGCTCTACCACTTAACTAGCTGTGGGATCCTGAGGAAGTTACTTAACCTCTCTGGGCCTCAATTTCTTCATTTATAAAATGGAGATGATACTATTACCAACCAACCTTAGAAGGCTACTTGGAGGTTTAAGTGAGATAATATGTTAAGCTCTTAAAATATGCATAATAGTAAGCATATAATACATAGTATTATACTACATATACACTATTATACTATATATACCCTAACACACACAGTTAGCATATACAATATTATACAGGAAATACACTAAATGTACTATATAGTATTACTGTATGCTTAAATATATATGCTATATGTTATAAATGTAGCATATAATAAATGCATATAGTAAGTATTCGATGAATACTACTTCTCATTATCAATGCTAAAATAAATTACAGTGGCAACACTGGGTGCCTATAGACACTGCTGTGTAAACTGCTCAGTGTGACCAAATTTTCGTTAACCACTCTTTTACTTACATTCTTTTCCTATTACCCATTTTTCAGTTCTCTGTACTCATCAGCTATTGACAGCAAAAATTCTGTGGTATCTAGACAAATCCTAAAATTGTGCCCATTATACAAGGAGAAATCCAGGGGAAACAATTACTCGAGGTGTGAGACCTATATAGGGAGTGGCATGAGAATGGTACCGCTGTCCTTTAGGCACAGGGAAATAGGACACAGTCAAGGGAAGAACCCGAGTATTTCACAGTTCAGAGAGGAGGTCTGAGGGCTATGGGGCCACCTCAACCAACTGAAATCACTAACACTGTAAACTCCAAGAACGAAATGTGCATAGTGGCTTTCACTCAATTCATAAACAACCTACGCAAATCAGTCATCTAATGGGTTTACCTAGAACTACAGAAGAAAAAATAAGACATGAGAAAAGTAAGGACTTCTCAGTCGTCTCTGCAGGTTCAAAATGCAGCTGGGGAACCAGCATGACCAATAGAAAGCAAAGAACTAACGGGGACGGGACTGGGTGGTGGCAAAGATGGAGAGGAAAGGTGAGAAAGTTACAGCAGTACCCGACACTGCACGTGGCTTGCACTAAGCACGAGGCGACGAGGGGATGCGTAACGGAGTTGAATTCTCATAGTCTCATCCTTACAGCCTAACTCGGTGCCTGGCTGACGCTGGGCGCTAGAAACACTGAATGAAAACGTCCCGGTCCCTAAAGATCTTACGCTAGCTCTCTCCGTTTCCGCAGAACAAACCACGGGAAGCCCCGTTTCTAAAGCGAGCCAATCTGGACCTTCTTTGCGGTCCGACTGCACCCAAGCCCTTTGGCATTCGGACTACAGCAGGCCAGCGCTGTGGGTTCCGGAACCTCCACCGCCCAGAACGGTGACAGCGCGGGCCCCACCCCGCCGCTCCCGGCCGCCGGACGGCGAGGACGCGCTAGCTTCTGCCGCAGCCGCGCCCCGTGCAGCGCCGCGCGCGGGGGAGGGCCTCCCGCCCCGCGACCATGCCGTGGGCGTTACCTGTACAGGACATAGGTGGGCGAGTCCAGGCTCAGGAACCCGTCGTCCATAGGGGACGCCGCCGCCTCTTCTTGCGGCAGCTGGGGCGGAGGGGGATGCGGCTGGGGCGGCGGCGGCTCCGGCTGACCTGGCTCCCCGCCCTGCGCAGCCTCCCCGACGCCGTCGGCGGCCGCCATCTCTCCTCGGCTCCCAGCGGAGGAGGTGCCGGAGGCCCCGCCCCTGCCCCGCCCCTCTCACGGCTACTTCCGGTTTTTCCGCTCCTACCATAGAGACGCGGGCCGGAGTGCCCAGCGCCCGCGCCTGCACCCTGGCCTGGCCGTCCCTGTTGGGCGCGGTTCTGCACTTCGGGCTGCATCACGCCACCTGGGGCACCAGATTTCCCACTCGTCCTGTCCGCAGGCCTGTCCGAACGCTTGTAGCTGGTGCTTCGGAACGTACTAGTGTTGTTAGTTGTTAGTGTCGGCGGGAGAAGCTTGGGAGCCCTGGATAAGCAGCTCGCGCCCGTGCTCCGCGTTAGCCATCCAAGGGCATTTACGCTCCTTGCACACATTTTTTTTTTTTTTCTTTTGGATGCTGAGTTTATACCGCAGAATTTCAGTAATCCAGGATTTTAGTCTTTTGAAATTAAAGTTCTAATTATGCAAGGAATATGGGTATACATTATAGGAAAGGTAAACGTTTAACACTGACTACCTAGTATATGCCGGGCTTGCTCATGGCACAAAATAAGCTCTGCAGTCACGGGCTTTGCATTCTAGGGGAGGATAGCAGAATACGCCCCAAAATATGTATGTAGGAGTACAGGACATGCCACTCCACAGATGCTGCTTTGGTGTTTTGGTTATTTTGAGCTGTTGGCACTTGAAAAACAGTAAATGTGGGGAGAAGCTTCTCCGAACTCCCTTACATTTCTAAAGACAGACCCTCCAAAAGGAACTCAATTGCCGTTAAGTTCCCTCCCTGGGAGTTTCAAGAGTGGAAGTGGATGCCACACCCTGACAAGTTTTGTCAAATTGTCACATCCCCAACCTGTTCTTCTAAGGGCCCGTTCATCGTTCCTAAAAACCTTTTACTCTCCCCCAAGAGGCCTTCATCTCCCATCCCCTTTCCTTATTAAGGTGGTATTTAAGCCTGAGTTCTAAGCCATCTCAGGGAGTTGCTAATTTTTCTCTGGGTATCTCTACGTATTTTTCTATTTTCTCTAGGTATACACGAGGTATACATGTTAATAAACCTCTTTTTGTTTTTCTCTTGTTAATCTGTCTTTTATTACTGGGGTTTCAACCAAGAACTCAGAAGGGTGGAAGGAAAATTATTTTTCACCTTCAGCAGTAGATTTTCAGGAAGGCTTTTCAGGGGCTGTTTGAGCAGAGACCTGTGAGAGGAAAAAGCATACCAGTCAGAGAACAGGAAGTGCGTGCTTGGTGCGATCTTGGTTCGGCAAGGATGCCAGCAGGGCTGAAGGCCTGTGAGTGAAGGGAAGGAACTGGAGGGTGATAAGATTGAAGAAGCAGCCAAGGATCATGGTAAGGATTTGGATTTTTATTATTATTTTTATTGTGGTAAAAAATAGTCATAACATGAAACTTATCTTTTTAATCATTTTTAAGTATATAGTTTGGTGATGTTAAGTACATTCACATTGATGTGCAGCCATGGCCACCATCCATCTCCAGAACTTTATCATCTTCCCAACTGAAACTCTGTCCACATAAAACACTCCCCATTCCCCACCCAATCCCACCCCGGCCCCTTGTAACCACTATTCTACATTCTGTCTCCGTGAGTATGACTATTCTAGGTCCTCATGGAAGTAGAATCATACAGTATTTGTCCTTTGGTGTCTGGCTTATTTCAGTTTGCATAATGTCCTCCAGGTTCATCCACGTTGTAACACGTGTCAGAATTTCCTTTTTAAAGGCTGAATAATATTCCATTGTATGTATAGGCCACATTTTGTTTATCCAATCATTTGCTAATGAACATTTGGGTTGCTTTCACCTTTTGGCTGTTGAGAATAATGAAATACCTGTTAGAGACCCCGCTTTCACTTTTGGGTATTTACCCAGTGTGGGATTGCTTGACATACGGTAATTCTGTGTTTAAGTTTTTGGGAACTGTTTTCCACAGCATCTGTGCAAGGGTTCCAGTTTCTTCCCATACTCACCAATGCTTGTTTCCTGGTTTTGTTTTGATAACCATCTGAATGAATGTGAACTGGTATCTTCACTTTGCATTTCCCTAATGATTAGTGATGTTGAGCATCTTTTAATGTGCTAATTAACATTTATGGGATTTGATTTTAAGTGGAAATTAGTGGAAGGTTTTGAGTAAAGGAGGGACATGTGATTTACATTTTTAAAGGATTATTTTGGCTACCATGTGTGAAATACACAAAGTAGAAAGGCAAGAATGGAAACAAATGAGTGTAAAGCTATTGTAGCAGTCCGGGCAAAAGGTCAAAGTGTTTAAATTATGCTTCACAATTCACTGATCGATCATAAAGTCATTTTAGTGGGTCCTATGGTGGACAAGGTGACCCACCAGTCCTCCTCCAAGGAGGAACTTGCTGCCCAGCTTTGGGGAGTGCAGTCAGCAGCCAGCCTCCTGCGTGGCCTGAGGACAGCCCACAATGGACTGCTAAGAGACAGAGGGCCTCTTAGGTATGAGGGCCCAGCCATCGCAGCCTGACGGGGATCACTGACAGGTGCCACACGGCTTCCACCTGGGAGGCTGAGACCTCACAGGCCTTGCAGTTTGACCACACGGGTGTTGGTCCCAAGTTCCATCTTAGTATCTGATTCCATGACCAGCATTTTTTGGCGTGTTTAATGAGTATTTCAAAAACTGAAATACAGTGGAATAGAAAATAGTGCACAGTGCATTTAGAAGAAGAAAGTAATTTTTGGTGAAGTTTTTTTTTTTTTTTTTGCAGTACGCGGGCCTCTCACTGTTGTGGCCTCTCCCGTTGCGGAGCACAGGCTCCGGACATGCAGGCTTAGCGGCCACGGCTCACGGGCCCAGCCGCTCTGCGGCATGTGGGATCTTTCCAGACCGGGGCACGAACCCGTGTCCCCTGCATCGGCAGGCAGACTCTCAACCACTGCGCCACCAGGGAAACCCTGGTGAAGTTTTTTTAAACTTATATATGTTCAGGTGTAATGGGTCATGTTGTAAAATGTATTTCTTACCGTAGGTCGTGGTCAACAATTTTAGAAAACAATGGACTGTATCAGTTCAGTTGGAGGTGATGAGCAGTGTATGGATTCTGGATGTTCTTTGAAGGTTAATCTGATAGGATTTGCTGACAGCTTAACTGGATGGAGGATGCAAGACCCAAAAATAGTTAAGAATGACTCCAAGGTGACAGTTCCTTTTGATCAGAGTAGAAAAAAACTCCCTTTGACCATCCAATCCTGATTTAGTTCAGTTGTTCACTGTGTTCTTTACCTATGGATTTACATCCATGCATATATTTCTGGTGGCTTTAAAAGAAAAAAGAAACAGAGTCATATTTATTTGGCAAATTTTAGTATTGAATGGATATAGATCTTTCTGGGCTACAATACAGCTTCTCTGTCCTTCCTGATCCTTTGATATGTATCTCTCCAAACCGCAATAACCTAATAACTCCTCCAAACTCTAATAAATCACAGAACATATTCTTTTTTAAAAAATAAATTTACTTATTTATTATTTATTTCTGGCTGCGTTGGGACTTTGTTGCAGTGCGCGGGCTTCTCATTGCGGTGGCTTGTTAGGGAACACGGGCTCTAGGCACACGGGCTTCAGTAGTTATGGCACGTGGGCTCAGTAGTTGTGGCTTGCGGGCTCTAGTGTGCAGGCTCAGAAGTTGTGGCACACAGGCTTGGTTGCTCTGTGGCATGTGGGACCTCCTGGACCAGGGCTCGAACCCGTGTCCCCTGCATTGGTGGGCGGATTCTTAACCACTGCACCACCAGGGAAGTCCCAGAACATATTCTTTAAAGTTGTCAGTTATAGGAAAGGAAAATCAATGACTGCTGCCACTATTTCAAGATAGGTACCCTACACCATTAGCTCTCCCATCAAACCAGTACAAATAAGAATAAAATCTGAGTAAAAAAAAGACTGGCTGATCCTCTTTCAAAACAGCTGGATACCTGTCAGCACATGGATGTTCTAAACCTGTCATTGTCTTCTAGATCCTTGCGATGTGCTTTGAATTGTGCACCAACACTCCTGCCTTCTTACCAATCCCTGAGGATATCAGAAGCAGTCTACAGATGCTTGGTGAAAATACGATCAGAAAAATGAAAGCCAGAGAAGGGAAACTGTAAGACAGGGTAGAAGAAAGTCATCACCCCAGACGAGGGACAGATGGGATCTGGACGAATATCCATAAGGACACACAAATGCTGTCTCATTTGAGACCAAAAAAACCCTATGGAGAAGCAGGGCAATTGTTGATTCTCCACTTTACAAGTGAGAACCTGAGCCAGGCCTGACGCACTTGTTACAGAACATGGAGAAGGGTGACAGTTAGGAAATGGACACTCATGAAACCCATGCCTGCCTCCCCAGTTTCAAAGGGTGCCTTCCTCTGTCCAGTATTTCTTAACCCTGGCTGCATCTTAGAATCACGTGGACAGTTTTAATGAAACTCCAGTGACTGAGCCCCAGCCTCAGGGATTCTAATTTCATTGGCTGAGGGTGAGGGCTTGGCATCAGCATACTTTAAAAGCTCCCCCCATAATTCTAAGGTGCAGCCCAGGTTGAAAACGACGGCTCAATGAGTCCACAGTACAGACTGCTGCTATGTCATCAGGGTTTCTGGGGAAAGTTAAGATGCCACAGTGCTAGTGGGAGAGTGTAGGCAGGGTTGATCAGCAATCAGTATGTTGTGCTAAATACAGAAATCAACCAATCAATGAACAATTTTTTTAAAATTACCATTTATTATACAAATAAACTAAATCACAATGTGTGTGTAAATAAAACTACTTAACAAGTGATATAAGTTGTAGTGCAAATTGTTCATCAGTTTTTTATTGAGGTATATTTTACCTATCACAAAATTTATCTCATTCATGTGTACCATTCATCATCTGTTTTTGACTTCTTGGGAATTATTGATATGAGCTTTTCATTGGTAGGGCCGTCACTAGCTACATGATGCTCTCAGTTTGACTGCACTCTTCCAGAGTTTACCCATAAGTTTGATAATGATTAGGTGCCTGGGAATTGTGTTAAACGCTTGAGCTTTCAACTTCCCCCAATGCTCTTTAAGCTTCAACATTTTCTCTCTTGGCTACAATCAGGGAGGTTGGTACTTTCAGAGGCCTGGTTGCACTCCAGGAGCTAGTACTAGAAACGTGTGAGCTAGACAGAGAGGGAGAAAACAGGAGGGGAGGGCAGGAAGGGAGAAAGCACATGAAGATTGGTTAATCGAGAACCAGAACCAGGAGCCTGTGATTGTCTTTTGGCTCCACCACCACGAAGCACCTGAGGCTATGCCCAGCTGAGTCAGGACAGTCATAACAGACAGTAAAGCAGTGGCTGAGTGGAGCCCAGTCATAAGTAAGACAGAGGCACAAGGCAGTGGAGTGATCGGTTCAAGATGGCGGAGTAGAAAGATGTGCGCTCACTCCCTCCTGCGAGAGCACCAGAATCACAACTAACTGGTGAACAGTCATCGACAGGAAGACACTAGAACTCACCAAAAAAGATACCCCACATCCAAAGACAAAGGAGAAGCCACAATGAGATGGTAGGAGGGGTGCAATCACAGTAAAATCAAATCCCATAACTGCTGGGTGGGTGACTCACAAACTGGAGCACACTTATACCACAGAAGTCCACCCACTGGCCTGAAGGTTCTGAGCCTCTCGTCAGACTTCCAAACCTCGGCGTCCAGCAACAGGAAGAGGAATTCCTAGAGAGTCAGAATTTGAAGGCTAGTGGGATTTGACTAGAGGACTTTGACAGGACTGGGAGAAAGAGAGACTCCACTCTTGGAGGGCACACACAAAGTAGTGTGAACATCAAGACCCAGGGGAAGGAGCAGTGACCCCATAGGAGACTGAACCAGACCTACCTGCTGGTGTTGGAGGGTCTCCTGCAGAGGCGAGGGGGGGTGGTGGTGGCTGTGTCTCACCATGAGGACAAGGACACTGACAGGAGAAATTCTGGGATGTACTCCTTGGCGTGAGCCCTCCCAGAGTCTGACATTAGCCCCACCAAAGAGCTGGGTAGCCTCCAGTGCTGGGTCGCCTCAGGCCAAACAACCAACAGGAGGGAACCCAGCCCCACCCATCACAGTGGATTAAAGTTTTACTGAGCTCTTCCCATCACAGCAACACCCGGCTCTACCCACCACCAGTCCCTCCCATCAGGAAACTTGCACTAGCCTCTTAGATAGCCACATCCACCAGAGGGCAGACAGCAGAAGCAAGAACTACAATCCTAAAGCCTGTGGAAAAAACCCCACATTCACAGAAAGATAGACAAGATGAAAAGGCAGAGGGCTATGTACCAGATGAAGGAACAAGATAAAACCCCAGAAAAACAACTAAATGAAGTGGAGATAGGCAACCTTCCAGAAAACGAATTCAGAATAATGATAGTGAAGATGGTCCAGGACCTCGGAAAAAGCATGGAGGCAAAGATTGAGAAGATGCAAGAAATGTTTAACAAAGACCTAGAAGAATCAAAGAACAAATGAACAGAGATGAACAATACAATAACTGAAATGAAAAATACACTAGAAGGAATCACAAGCAGAATAACTGAGGTAGAAGAACGGATAACTGACCTGGAGGACAGAATGGAGGAATTCACTGCCGTGGAACACAATAAAGAAAAAAGAATGAAAAGAAATGAAGACAGCCTAAGAGACAACTGGGACGACATTAAACGCAGCAACATTCACATTATAGGGGTCCCAGAAGGAGAAGAGAGAAAGGACCCAAGAAAATATTTGAAGAGATTATAGTTGAAAACTTCCCTAACATGGGAAAGGAAATAGCCACACAAGTCCAGGAATTGCAGAGAGTCCCAGCCAGGATAAACACAAGGAGAAACACACCGAGACACATAGTAATCAAATTGACAAAAATTAAAGACAAAGAAAAATTATTGAAAGCAATAAGGGAAAATGACAAATAACATACAAGGGAACTCCCATAAGGTTAATAGCTAATTTCTCAGCAGAAACTCTACAAACCAGAAGGGAGTGGCATGATATATTTAAAGTGATGAAAGGAAAGAACCTACAACCAAGATTACTCTACCCAGCAAGGATCTCATTCAGATTCAATGGAGAAATCTAAAGCTTTACAGACAAGCAAAAGCTAAGGGAATTCAGCACCACCAAACCAGCTCTACAACAAATGCTAAAGGAAATGGTAATAAGAACATACATATAGATAATTACTTTAAACATGAATGGATTAAATGCTCCAACCAAAATACACAGACTCGCTGAATGGTTAAAAAAACAAGACCCATATATATGCTGTCTACAGGAGACTCACTTCTGACCTAGGGACACATACAGACTGAAAGTGAGGGAATGGAAAAAGCTATTCCATGCAGATGGAAATCAAAAGAAAACTGGAGTAGCAATACTCATATCAGATAAAATAGACTTTAAGGAATGTTACAAGAGACAAGGAAGGACACTACATAATGATCAAGGGATCAATCCAAGAAGAAGATAGAACAATTATAAATATATATGCACCCAACAAAGGAGGACCTCAATACATAAGGCAACTGCTAACAGCTATAAAAGAGGAAATTGACAGTAACACAATAATAGTGGGGGACTGTAGCACCTCACACCAACGGGCAAATCATCCAGACAGAAAATTAATAAGGAAACACAAGCTTTAAATGACACAATACACCACATAGATTTAATTGATATTTATAGGGCATTCCATCCAAAAACAGGAGATTGCACTTTCTTCTCAAGTGCACATAGAACATTCTCCAGGATAGATCACTTCTTGGGTCACAAACCAAGCTTGGTAAATTTAAGAAAATTGAAATCATATCAAGTATCTTTTCCGACCACAACGCTATTGGAAAAAAACGTAAAGAACACAAACACATGGAGGCTAAAGAGTATGTTGCAAAATAACCAAGTGATCACTGAAGAAATCAAAGAGGAAATCAAAAAATACCTAGAGACAAATTACAAAGAAAACACAACGATCCAAAACCTAGGGGATGCAGCAAAAGCAGTTCTAAGGGGGAAGTTTATAGCTATACAAGCCTACCTCAAGAAACATGAAAAATCTCAAATAAACAATCTCACGTTACACCTAAAGGAACCAGAGAAAGAAGAACAGACAAAACCCAAAGTCAGTAGAAGAAAAGAAATCATAAAGATCAGAGCAGAAATAAATGAAATAGAAACAAAGAAAACAATAGCAAAGATCAATAAAACTAAAAGCTGCTTCTTTGAGAAAATAAATAAAATTGATAAACCTTTAGCCAGACTCATCAAAAAAAGAGGGAGAGGACTCAAATCAATAAAATTAGAAATGAAAAAGGAGAAGTTACAACAGACAATGCAGAAATACAAAGCATCCTAAGAGACTAATACAAGCAGCTCCATGCCAATAAAATGGACAACCTGGAAGAAATGGACAGATTCTTAGAAAGGTATAACCTTCCAAGAGTGAACCAGGAAGAAACAGAAAATATGAACAGACCGATCACAAGTAATGAAATTGAAACTGTGATTAAAAATCTTTCAACAAGCAAAAGTCCAGGACCAGATGGCTTCACAGGTGAATTCTATCGAACATTTAGAGAACAGCTAACACCCATCCTTCTCAAACTCTTCCAAAAAATTGCAGAGGGAGGAACACTCCCAAACTCATTCTATGAGGCCACCATCACCATGATACCAAAACCAGACAAAGATACTACAAAAAAAGAAAATCACAGACCAATATCACTGATGAATATAGATGTAAATATCCTCAACAAAATACTAGCAAACATAATCCAACAACATATTAAAAGGATCATACACCATGATCAAGTGGAATTTATCCCAGGGATGCAAGGATTCTTCAATATATGCAAATCAATCAATGTGATACACCATAAAACAAATTGAAGAAGGAAAACCATATAATCATCTCAATAGATGCAGAAAAAGCTCCTCACAAAATTCAACACCCGTTTATGATAAAAACTCTCCAGAAAGTGGGCATAGAGGGAACCTACCTTAACATAATAAAGATTATATACGACAAACCCACAGCAAAAATCATTCTCAATGGTGAAAAACTGAAAGCATTTCCTGTAAGATCTGGAACAAGACAAGGATGTCCACTGTCGCCACTATTATTCAACATAGTTTTGGAAGTCCTAGCCACAGCAATCAGAGAAGAAAAAGAAATAAAAGGAATCCAAATTGGAAAAGAAGTAGTAAAACTCACACTGTTTGCAGATGACATGATACTATACATAGAGAATCCTAAAGATGCTACCAGAAAACTACTAGAGCTAATCAATGAATTTGGTAAAGCTGCAGGATACAAAATTAATGCACAGAAATCTCCTGTATTCCTATACACTAACATCAAAAGATCAGAAAGAGAAATTAAGGAAACAATTCCATTCATCACTGCAACAAAAAGAATAAAATACCTAGGAAAACCTACCTTAGGAGGTAAAAGACCTGTACTCAGAAAACTATAAGATACTGATTAAAGATATCAAAGATGACACGAGAGTTGGATAGATATACCATGTTCTTGGATTGGAAGAATCAACATTGTGAAAATGACTATACTACCCAAAGTAATCACAGATTCAATGCAATCCCCATCAAATTACCAGTGGTATTTTTTACAGAACTAAAACAAAAAAATCTTAAAATTTGTATGGAGACACAAAAGACCCCAAATAGCCAAAGCAATCTTAAGGGAAAAAAATGGAGCTGGAGGAATCAGACCCCTGACTTCAGACTGTACTACAAAGCTACAGTAATCAAGACAGTATGGTACTAGCACAAAAAACAGAAATATAGATCAATGGAACAGGATAGAAAGCCCAGAGAAAAACCCATGCACCTATGGTCAACTAATCTATGACAAAGGAGGCAAGGATATACAATGGAGAAAAGACAGTCTCTTCAATAAGTGGTGCTAGGAAAACTGGACAGCTACATGTAAAAGAATGAAATTAGAACACTCTCTAACACCATACACAAAAATAAACTCAAAATGAATTAGAGACCTAAATGTAAGACTGGACACTGTCAAACTCTTAGAGGAAAACATAGGAAGAACACTCTGACAAAAATTACAGTAAGATTTTTTTTGATCCACCTCCTAGAGTAATGGAAATAAAAACAAAAATAAACAAATAAGACCTAATGAAACTTAAAAGCTTTTGCAAAGCAAAAGAAACTACAAACAAGATGAAAAGACAACCCTCAGAATGGTAGAAAATACTTGCAAATGAATCAACGGACAAAGGATTAATCTCCAAAATACATAATCAGCTCATGGAGCTCAATATTAAAAACACAAACAACCCAATCCAAAAATTTAGGCAGAAGACCTAAATAAACATTTCCCCAAAGAAGACATACACATGGCCAAGAGGCACATGAAAAGCTGCTCAACATCACTAATTATTAGAGAAAGCAAATCAAAACTACAATGTGAGGACTTCCGGGAAGATGGCAGAAGAGTAAAATGCGGAGATGACCTTCCTCCCCACAGATAGACCAGAAATACATCTACACGTGGAACAGCTCCTACAGAACACCTACTGAACGCTGGCAGAAGACCTCAGACCTCCCAAAAGGCAAGAAACCCCCCACGTACTTGGGTAGGGGAAAAGAAAAAAGAATAAACAGAGACAAAAGGATAGGGTCGGGACCTGCACGTGTGGGAGGGAGCTGTGAAGGAGGAAAGGTTACCACACACTAGGAAGCCCCTTCGCGGGCGGAGACTGCGGGTGGCGGGAGGCGGGAAGCTTCGGAGCCGCGGAGGAGAGCACAGCAACAGGGGTGCGGAGGGCAAAGCGGGGAGATTCCCGCACAGAGGATCTGTGCCGACCGGCACTCACCATCCCGAGAGGCTTGCCTGCTCACCCACTGGGGCGGGCGGGGCTGGGAGTTGAGGCTCGGGCTTCGGTTGGAGTGCAGGGAGAGGACTGGGGTTGGCGGCGTGAACACAGCCTGCAGCGGGTTAGTGCCCCACGGCTGGCCGGGAGGGAGTCTAGGGAAAAGTCTGGACCTGCTGAAGAGGCAAGAGACTTTTTCTTCCTTCTTTGTTTCCTGGTGCGCGAGGAGAGGAGATTAAGACCGCTGCTTAAAGGAGCTCCAGAGACGGCAGGAGCCGCGGCTAAAAGCGTGGACCCCGGAGACGGGCATAAGACGCTAAGGCTGCTGCTGCCGCCACCAAAAAGCCTGTGTGCGAGCACAGGTCACTCTCTACACCTCCCTTCCGGGGAGCCTGTGCAGCCCGCCACTGCCAGGGTCCCGTGATCCAGGGACAACTCCCCCGGGGAGAACGCACGGCACGCCTCAGGCTGGTGCAACGTCATGCCGGCCTCTGCCGCCACATGCTAGACCCGCACTCCGTGCCCCTCCCTACCCCCGGCCTGAGTGAGCCAGAGCCCCCGAATCAGCGGCTCCTTTAACCCCGTCCTGTCTGAGCGAAGAAGAGACGCCCTCCAGCGACCTACACGCAGAGGCGGGGCCAAATCCAAAGCTGAGCCCCTGGGAAATGTGAGAGCAAAGAAGAGAAAGGGAAATCTCTCCCAGCAGCCTCAGAAGCAGCGGATTAAAACTCCACAATCAACTTGATGTACCCTGCTTCTGTGGAATACCTGAATAGACAACGAATCATCCCAAATTAAGGAGGTGGACTTTGAGAGCAAGATTTATGATTTTTTCCCCTTTTCCTCTTTTTGTGAGTGTGTATGTGTATGCTTCTGTGTGAGATTTTGTCTGTATAGATTTGCTTCCACCATTTGTCCCAGGGTTCTATCTGTCCGTTTTTTTTTCTCTTAATAATTATTTTTTTATTTTAATAACTTTATTATATTTTATCTTACTTTATTTTACTTTATCTTCTTGCTTTCTTTTTCTCCTTCCTTCCTCCCTCCCTCCCTCCCTTCTTTCTTTCTTTTCTTTCTTTCTTTCTTTCTTCCTACTTCTACTAATTCTTTCTCTCTACTTTTTCTCCCTTTTATTCTGAGCCATGTGGATGAAAGGCTCTTGGTGCTGCAGCCAGGAGTTAGAGCTGTGCCTCTGAGGTGGGAAAGCCAACTTCAGGACACTGGTCCACAAGAGACCTCCCAGCTCCACATAATATCAAATGGCGAAAATCTCCCAGAGATCTCCATCTCAACACCAGCACCCAGCTTCACTCAACGACCAGCAAGCTACAGTGCTGGACATCCTATGCCAAACAACTAGCAAGACAGGAACACAACCCCACCCATTAGCAGAGAGGCTGCCTAAAATCATAATAAGGCCACAGACACCCCAAAACACACCACCAGACGTGGACCTGCCCACCAGAAAGACAAGATCCAGCCTCATCCACCAGAACAGAGGCACTAGTCCCCTCCACCAGGAAGCCTACACAACCCACTGAACCAACCTTAGCCACTGGGGACAGACACCAAAAACAACGGGAACTATGAACCTGCAGCCTGCAAAAAGGAGACCCCAAACAAAGTAAGATAAGCAAAATGAGAAGACAGAAAAACACACAGCAGATGAAGGAGCAAGATAAAAACCCACCAGACCTAACAAATGAAGAGGAAATAGGCAGTCTACCTGAAAAGGAATTCAGAATAATGATAGTAAAGATGATCCAAAATCTTGGAAATAGAATAGACAAAATGCAAGAAACATCTAACAAGGACCTAGAAGAACTAAAGATGAAATAAGCAACAATGAACAGCACAATAAATGAAATTAAAAATACTCTAGATGGGATCAATAGCAGAATAACTGAGGCAGAAGAACGGATAACTGACCTGGAAGATAAAATACTGGAAATAACTACTGCAGAGCAGAATAAAGAGAAAAGAATGAAAAGAACTGAGGACAGTCTCAGAGACCTCTGGGACAACATTAAACGCACCAACATTCGAATTATAGGGGTTCCAGAAGAAGAAGAGAAAAAGAAACGGACTGAGAAAATATTTGAAGAGATTATAGTTGAAAACTTCCCTAATATGGGAAAGGAAATAGTTAATCAAGTCCAGGAAGCACAGAGAGTCCCATACAGGATAAATCCAAGGAGAAATACGCCAAGACACATACTAATCAAACTGTCAAAAATTAAATACAAAGAAACATATTAAAAGCAGCAAGGGAAAAACAACAAATAACACACAAGGGAATCCCCATAAGGTTAACAGCTGATCTCTCAGCAGAAAATCTGCAAGCCAGAAGGGACTGGCAGGACATATTTAAAGTGATGAAGGAGAAAAACCTGCAACCAAGATTACTCTACCCAGCAAGGATCTCATTCAGATTTGATGAAGAAATTAAAACCTTTACAGACAAGCAAAAGCTGAGAGAGTTCAGCACCACCAAACCAGCTTTACAACAAATGCTAAAGGAACTTCTCTAGTCAAGAAACACAAGAGAAGGAAAAGACCTGCAATAACGAACCCAAAACAATTAAGAAAATGGGAATAGGAACATACATATCAATAATTACCTTAAATGTAAATGGACTAAATGCTCCCACCAAAAGACACAGATTGGCTGAATGGATACAAAAACAAGACTCATATATATGCTGTCTACAAGAGACCCATTTCAGACCTAGAGACACATACAGACTGAAAGTGAGGGGATGGAAAAAGATATTCCATGCAAATGGAAACCAAAAGAAAGCTGGAGTAGCAATTCTCATATCAGACAACATAGACTTTAAAATAAAGACTATTAGAAGAGACAAAGAAGGACACTACACAATGATCAAGGGATTGATCCAAGAAGGAGATATAACAATTGTAAATATGTATGCACCCAACATAGGAGCCCCTCAATACATAAGGCAAATACTAACAGCCATAAAAGGGGAAATCGATAGTAATACATTCATAGTAGGGGACTTTAACACCCCACTTTCACCAATGGACAGATCATACAAAATGAAAATAAATAAGGAAACACAAACTTTAAATGATACATTAAACAAGATGGACTTAATTGATATTTATAGGATATTCCATCCAAAAACAACACAATACACATTTTTCTCTAGTGCTCATGGAACATTCTCCAGGATAGATCATATCTTGGGTCACAAATCAAGCCTTGGTAAATTTAAGAAAATTGAAATTGTATCAAGTATCTTTTCCGACCACAACGCTATGAGACTAGATATCAATTACAGGAAAAGATCTGTAAAAAATACAAACACATGGAGGCTAAACAATACCCTACTTCATAACAAAGTGATCACTGAAGAAATCAAAGAGGAAATTAAAAAATACCTAGAAACAAATGACAGTGGAGCCACGACGACCCAAAACCTATGGGATGCAGCAAAAGCAGTTCTAAGAGGGAATTTTAGAGCAATACAATCCTACCTGAAGAAACAGGAAACGTCTCGAATAAACAACCTAACCTTGCACCTAAAGCAATTAGAGAAAGAAGAACAAAAAACCCCCAAAGTTAGCAGAAGGAAAGAAATCATAAAAATCAGATCAGAAATAAATGAAAAAGAAATGAAGGAAATGATAGCAAAGATCAATAAAACTAAAAGCTGGTTCTTTGAGAAGATAAACAAAATTGATAAACCATTAGCCAGACTCATCAAGAAAAAAAGGGAGAAGACTCAAATCAATAGAATTAGAAATGAAAAAGGAGAAGTAACAACTGACACTGCAGAAATACAAAAGATCATGAGAGATTACTACAAGCAACTCTATGCCAATAAAATGGACAACCTGGAAGAAATGGACAAATTCTTAGAAATGCACAACCTGCCAAGACTGAATCAGGAAGAAATAGAAACTATGAACAGACCAATCACAAGTAATGAAATTGAAACTGTGATTAAAAATCTTACAACAAACAAAAGCCCAGGACCAGATGGCTTCACAGGCGAATTCTATCAAACATTTAGAGGAGAGCTAACACGTATCCTTCTCAAACTCTTCCAAAATATAGCAGAAGGAGGAACACTCCCAAACTCATTCTACAAGGCCACCATCACCCTGATACCAAAACCAGACAAGGATGTCACAAAGAAAGAAAACTACAGGCCAATATCATATCACTGATGAACATAGATGCAAAAATCCTCAACAAAATACTAGCAAACAGAATCCAACAGCACATTAAATGGATCATACACCATGATCAAGTGGGGTTTATTCCAGGAATGCAAGGATTCTTCAATATACGCAAATCAGTCAATGTGATACACCATATTAACAAATTGAAGGAGAAAAACCGTATGATCATCTCAATGATGCAGAGAAAGCTTTTGACAAAATTCAACATCCATTTATGATAAATACCCTGCAGA
The DNA here is from genome assembly GCF_963455315.2 of Globicephala melas. Classification (NCBI taxonomy): domain Eukaryota; kingdom Metazoa; phylum Chordata; class Mammalia; order Artiodactyla; family Delphinidae; genus Globicephala; species Globicephala melas. The sequence continues at coordinate 33,338,445 of NC_083334.1, read as the reverse complement.
AAGTAGGCATAGAGGGAACTTTCCTCAACATAATAAAGGCCATATATGACAAACCCACAGCCAACATCGTCCTCAGTGGTGAAAAACGAAAGTATTTCCACTAAGATCAGGAACAAGACAAGGTTCCCACTCTCACCACTCTTATTCAACATAGTTTTGGAAGTTTTAGCCACAGCAATCAGAGAAGAAAAGGAAATAAAAAGAATCCAAATTGGAAAAGAAGAAGTAAAGCTGTCACTATTTGCAGATGACATAATACTGTACATAGAGAATCCTAAAGATGCTACCAGAAAACTACTAGAGCTAATCAATGAATTTGGTAAAGTAGCAGGATACAAAATTAATGCACAGAAATCTCTGGCATTCCTATACACTAATGATGAAAAATCTGAAAGTGAAATCAAGAAAACACTCCCATTTACCATTGCAACCAAAAGAATAAAGTATCTAGGAATAAACCTACCTAAGGAGACAAAAGACCTCTATGCAGAAAATTATAAGACACTGATGAAAGAAATTAAAGATGATACAAATAGATGGAGAGATATACCATGTTCTTGGATTGGAAGAATCAACATTGTGAAAATGACTCTACTATCCAAAGCAATCTACGGATTCAATGCAATCCCTATCAAACTACCACTGGCATTTTTCACAGAACTAGAACAAAAATTTTCACAATTTGTATGGAAACACAAAAGACCCCGAATAGCCAAAGCAATCTTGAGAACGAAAAATGGAGCTGGAGGAATTAGGCTCCCTGACTTCAGACTATACTACAAAGCTACAGTAATCAAGACAGTATGTTACTGACACAAAAACAGAAAGATAGATCAATGGAATAGGATAGAAAGCCCAGAGATAAACCCACACACATATGGTCACCTTATCTTTGATAAAGGAGGCAGGAATGTACAGTGGAGAAAGGACAGCCTCTTCGATAAGTGGAGCTGGGAAAACTGGACAGGTACATGTAAAAGTATGAAATTAGATCACTCCCTAACATGATACACAAAATTAAGCTCAAAATGGATTAAAGACCTAAATGTAAGGCCAGAAACTATCAAACTCTTAGAGGAAAACATAGGCAGAACACTCTATGACATAAATCACAGCAACATCCTTTTTGACCCATCTCCTAGAGAAAGGGAAACAAAAACAAAAATAAACGGGACCTAATGAAACTTCAAAGCTTTTGCCCAGCAAAGGAAACCATAAACAAGACCAAAAGAAACCCCCAGAATGGGAGAAAATATTTGCAAATGAAGCAACTGACAAAGGATTAATTTCCAAAATTTACAAGCAGCTCAATAACAAAAAAACAAACAACCCAATCCAAAAATGGGCAGAAGAGCTAAATAGACATTTCTCCAAACAAGATATAGAGACTGCCAACAAACACATGAAAGAATGCTCAACATCACTAATCATTAGAGAAATGCTAATCAGAACTACAATGAGATATCATCTCACACCAGTCAGAATGGCCATCATCAAAAAATCTAGAAACAATAAATGCTGGAGAGGGTGTGGAGAAAAGGGAACCCTCTTGCACTGTTGGTAGGAATGTAAATTGATACAGCCACTGTGGAGAAGAGTATGGAGGTTCCTTAAAAAACTACAAATAGAACTACCATATGACCCAGTAATCCCACTACTGGGCATATACCCTGAGAAAACCATAATTCAAAAAGAGTCTTGTACTAAAATGTTCATTGCAGCTCTATTTACAATAGCCCAGAGATGGAAACAACCTAAGTGTCCATCCCCAGATGAATGGATAAAGAAGATGTGGCACATATATACAATGGAATATTACTCAGCCGTAAAAAGAAACAAAATTGAGCTATTTGTAATGAGGTGGATAGACCTAGAGTCTGTCATACAGAGTGAAGTAAGTCAGAAAGAGAGAGACAAATACCATATGCTAACACATATATATGGAATTTAAGAAAAAAATGTCATGAAGAACCTAGGGGTAAAACAGGAATAAAGACACAGACCTACTAGAGAATGGACTTGAGGATATGGGGAGGGGGAAGGGTAAGCTGTGACAAAGTGAGAGAGAGGTATGGACGTATATACGCTACCAAACGTAAGGTAGATAGCTAGTGGGAAGCAGCTGCATAGCACAGGGAGATTAGCTCGGTGCTTTGTGACTGCCTGGAGGGGTGGGATAGGGAGGGTGGGAGGGAGGGAGATGCAAGAGGGAAGAGATATGGGAACATATGTCTATATATAACTGATTCATTTTGTTGTAAAGCAGAAACTAACACACCATTGTAAAGCAGTTATACTCCAATAAAGATGTTAAAACAAAACAAAACAAAAAAAACACTACAATGTGGTATCACCTCACATCAGTTAGAATGGGCATCATCAGAAAATCTACAAACAACAAAGGCTGGAGAGGGTGTGGAGAAAAGGGAACCCTCTTGCACTGGTGGTGGCAATGCAAATTGATACAGCCACTATGGAGAACAGTATGGAGGTTCCTTAAAAAACTAAAAATAGAATTACCATATGACCCAGCAATCCCACTACTGGGCATATACCTAGAGAAAACCATTATTCAAAAAGACACATGCACCTCAGTGTTCATTGCAGCACTATTTACAATAGCCAGGTCATGGAAGCAACCTAAAATGCCCATTGACAGATGAATGGATAAAGAAGATGTGGTACATATATACAATGGAATATTACTCAGCCATAAAAAGGAATGAAATTGGGTCATTTGTAGAGATGTGGATGGATCTATAGCCTGTCATACAGAGTGAAGTAAGTCAGAAAGAGAAAAACAAATACCGTGTAATAACGCATATATGTGGAACCTAGAAAAATGGTACAGATGAAGTGGCTTGCAAGGCAGAAATAGAGACACAGATGTAGAGAACAAACATATGGACACCAAGGGGGGAAAGCAGTGGGGGGTGGGGGGTGGGGGTGGGATGAATTGGGAGATTGGGATTGACATGTATACACTAATATGTATAAAATGGATAACTAATAAGAACCTGCTGTTTTACAAATAAGTAAAATAAAATTCAAAACAACAAACCAACAAACCACCATCTCATTGAGATTGACTGGGATTGTGATAAAGCTGCAGATCAATGTTGGGGTAACTGACAACTCTACTGTATTAAATCTTCCAATCCATGAACGTGGCATATCTCTGTTTATTTAGCTTTTTATTGTCTCTTATGAGGTTTTATATCTTCTAGGTATGCTGTTAAAATTGATTTTTATATCTAGCCACTTTCCTAATTTCTATTAATTTTTCTTGGCTGTGTTGGGTCTTCGTTGCTGTGTGCGGGCTTTGTCTAGTTGCAGCGAGCACGGGCTACTCTTCATTGCGGTGTGTGGGCTTCTCATTGCGGCGGCTTCTCTTGTTGCAGAACACAGGCTCTAGGTGCGCGGGCTTCAGTAGTTGCAGCACGTGGGCTCAGTAGTTGCGGTGAGTGGGCTCTAGAGTACACAGGCTTCAGTAGCTGTGGTGCACGGGCTTAGGTGCTCCTCAGCGTGTGGGATCTTCCTGGACGAGGGGTCGATCCCGTGTCCCCTGCACTGGCAGGTGGATCCTTAACCACTGTGCCACCTGGGAAGTCCTAACTTCTATTAATTCTAATACTTTAGCTGTAATGATTTAAGAGAGTGTGATATTGGCACAGAAATAGACAAAGCAAGTAACAGAACACAGTGGAGAACTCACAAACATATCTATGAATATATATGGATGCTTGAGACTTGAGAAAACCTTCACTGCAGAGAAGTGAGAAAAATCTAGTGTTCTGAATAATGGTGCTGGGACAATTAGGCATCAATACCGGAAAAAAATTTAAAAAAAAGAACAAAATTGCATCCTTACCTCACACTATGTACTGAAATATGAGATGCGAAAGATAAATATCTTAGATGATAATATAGGAGGAAATCTCCAGCCTTTAGAGTTAGAAAAAATTTCTTAAACAAGACAGAAAATAAGTAATACAAGAAAAAATGATAAATCTGATTATGTTAAAATTAAGAACTTTCTATTCGTCAGAATATACCAAGAGTTGAAGGCAAACCACAGAGGGCTTAAATCCAAAATATGTACTAGATTCCTAGAAATAAAAATACAGATAACCTAAAATAGAAGATTGGTTGGAACATATTCTTCACAAAGGAAGAAACCCAAATGGCAAATAAATGCATGACAAAGTGACCAATCTCAGTAATCAGGAAAATGCAAATTAAAGACATTTTTATATACCACTACCCACCCATTACATTGGCAAAAATGAAAAAGCTTGACAGTTCGAAATGACTACTCTGCTTTGGGAAGAGTTTGGCATTATGTAGGAAAGTTGAAGATACCTATCCTAATGACGCAGTAATTCTATCCTTAGGTACGTCCCCAAAGAAACGCATACTCTGATGCATCAGAATATATGAACAATGTTGGCAACATTGTCTGGAATAGCCACAAACTGGAAACAACCAAAATACTCATCAAGGGTACAATGTATATTGTCATATAATGGAATTCTATGCAAAAATGAAATAAATTAACTGGAGCTCACATGATAATAAGGATGACTGTATAAACAAAATGCTGTGCAAAGGAAGCCAGACTATATAATTCTATTTACACAAAGTTTAGGAACAGGCAACGTCATACCATGTTGTTTTTACTTAATGGTAAAACCCTAAACAAAAAATGGAATCATTACCGTAGCAGTCAGTCTAGTGGTTACCTCTGGGGAAGGAGGAGCTTGAGAAGGGAAATGTGTGGAGATTCTCAGGCACTTGCAATGTTTAATCCTGCCGGGATGTGATTACGTTGTTGTTCACTATATGACAACTTGTAAGACTACATGTTCATACTATGTACTTTCCTGTTTTTGTATTATATTTTACAATAAAAAATACTTTAAGGTGGAAAACAGAATTGGAGTAAAATGGTGAAAAACACAAGACTAAAACCAAAAGCCCAAAGGAAAAAATAATTACATTTGACCCTTGAACAACCCAAGGGTTGGGATGCCGACTCCCGTGCAGTAGAAAACCCGCATATAATCTTAGAGTCAACTCTCGGCATCCCCGGTTCTGCATCTGTGGGTTCATCCAACCACAGATCCTGGTTTCCTGAGATGGAATCTACTCCTGGTGAAGATGCTGTGATGACTGGTGAAATGACAACAAAGAATTCAGAATATGACATCAACTGAGTTGATAAAGCAGCAGCAGGGTTTGAGAGGAATGACTCCAATTTTGACAGACTTTCTACTGTGGGTAAAAATCCTATCAAGCAGCAATGCATGCTACAGAGAAATTGTTCACGAAAGGAAGAGTCAAGGGATGTGGCAAACTTCACTGTTGTTTTAAGAAATTGCCACTGACACCCCAACTTCAGTAACCACCACCCAGATCAGTCAGCAGCCATCAACATCCAGGCAAGACCCTCTACCAGCAAAAAGGTTATGACTCGCTGAAGGCTCAGATAATGGTTAGTCCTAAAACTGAGTATCCTAGTTCCACTTATAGAAATCTGTTCTGCAAAAAAATAGCATTGACATGAAAATTATGCCAAGCGCACTGTATGGAAAAGTGAAACAAGAATGACAGAGATGTGTGTACACAGGCATGGAAGGACATGTATATAGGGCTATGTAATTTGACAGGGTTATAAATAAATTTGGGATTATATAAATAGAATTTTATATTCATTAGATTTTTTTGATATTAAAAGTCTATTAATTAAAAATTACAAATTTAATATACTGTCACACTCAAAGTGTCTAAAACTTATGTGCCTTTTTTTCACTCAACAATTATTTCTGTGATCTGTTTCTATTATAACAGATCTAGATCCTCTTATTGGTTATATAGCATACAATTGTATGACAATGACACATTTATCTATCCTCCAAAACATGAATATATAGCTGGTTTCCAATAGTTTGTTTTTCCAAAAAATGCTGTGAATTGTGATAGCTATCACACACAGTGCTTACTATGAGTCAGCCACTATTCTCTTATTTCACGTGTATACCTCACTCACTCTATAAAGTAGTTACTACTATCATCCTCATTTTACACAGAAGAAGACAGAGATAATGAGAGGTTAAATAACTTGTCCAAGGTTACAGAGTCAGTAAAGTGGTGCAGTTAGAATCTGAACCAGGTGGTCTGGCTCTGAAGTGTGTGCTCTCAGCCTTCTAGTACATGTCTTCTGATGCCATAAGCCAGAGTGAACCCAGAATGTATCATGAGAAGCAGCAAAAGGATGGGATGTCATGTCAGATTACAAGGCTGTGACTTCCAACATGTTTCCTCCTCCCCCCACCCTTATGTCTCTCAGAGTCCCCACTCTGAGGGAAGCAAACTGCCATGTTGTGAGCTGTGCTATAGAGAGGTCCACATGGCAAGGGACTGATGTCTCTGGCCACCAGTAAGGACCTGAAGCCTTCTAACAGCTATGTGAGTAAACTTGGAAGTATATCCTCCCCCAGTGCAGCTTCAAGATAACTACAGCCCTGGCAGGCACCTGGACTGCAGCCTTGTGAGAGACCTTAGCCAGAAGCACCAGCTAGGCTGCACCTGCATTCTTAAAAGAAACTGTTTTTCTATGCAGCCAACTTTGGGTTAATTGTTATGTAGCTATAGACAACTAATATAGAAAAAATATAAGGTAAAGGAAAGTGGAACAACCGTTTAAACAACTGAAAGAAAACACCCAGTGAAAATTTCTTTCAAAAATGGTGGCAAAGTGGACATTTTCAGATATATAAAATTTGAAAGAATTCATCATCAGTAGATTTTCAGTACAAGAAATATTGAAGGGCATCCAGAAGGAAATTATAAAAATAGAATTCTGGATCTACACAAAAGAAAAAAGGCACCATAAATGATAACTGTAATGGAAAATACAAAAGGCCATTTTTTTCTTATTATACAATTCTCTTTAAAAGATAATTCACTGCTTAAAGTAAAAACAAGAATGTATTGTGGGCTTATAGCAAATGTAGAATTAAAGTGTACTAGCATAAAGTCTAGAAGGATGAAATGGAAGTACACTACTGAAGGTTCTTATGCTATTATACTTGAAAGAGTATAATATCACTTGAAATTAAAGTGTGATAAATTAAAGAAGTATACTATAAACCCTAAAGCAACAACTAACATAACACAAATGAGTTATAACAAATAAGTCAACAAAGGAGATAAAATGGAATCATAAAAAATACCCAATTGTTCCAAAAGAAGGCAGAAAAAAAAAAAGGAATGAAGAATAGAGAGGACAAATAGAAAATAAATAGCAAGAAGGTAAATTTTAAACCTAATCAGATCAATAATTATACTAAATGTAAATGGCTTAAAGACAGAATTAAAAGGCAGAGATTGTCAGGCTGGATAAAAAGGAAGACCAAATATGTGCTCCCTACAAGAAATCCACTTTAAAGACACAAGTAAGTTAAAAATAAGATGAAAGAAAAAGTACAAAGATGTAAGAAGACATATTAACATTAATTAAGAGAAAGGTGAAGTGTCCATAACAATAACAAAGTATATTTTAGATTAGAGAAAATTAGCAGAGATAAAGAGGATCATTTCATGCCAAAGGGTGAATCAATTCATCAAAAAGACATATTGAGTATAAAAATTTATGCACCTAATAATAGTTTCAAAATGGACAAAGCAAAAACTACAAGCAGAAATAGACAAGTCCATAATTATAGTCAGATTTCAACATCTCTCTCTCAATAACTGATAGGAAAAGTAGATAGAAAAATCAGTAATGCTCTAGAAGACTTAAAGCGCACTCTCAACTAACTTCATCTAATCAACATTTATAGAACACTCCAGCTAACATTGGCGGAATTCTTGAAAGTTCTTTTCAAGTGCACACAAAATATTTACCAAGATAGACATTATCCTAGGCGATAAAACAAATCTCAATAAATTCAAAAGGATTCCTGCCATACAAAACATGTTCTCTAACTATGATGGAATTAAATTAGAAATCACTAACAGAAAAATTCTTGGAAAATCCTCAAATCTTAAAAAGTAAATAACACACTTTTAAATAACCCATGAGTCAAAGATGAAGTGAAAATGAAAATCAGAAAGTATTCTGAACTGGATGAGAAGAGAAACATAGCATATAAAAATCTGTACAATGCAGCTAAGGTAGTAATGAGAAGGAAATTTTTAGCACTAAAGGCCTATAGTAGAAAATAAGAAAGGTTTTAAACTAATAATCTCAGTTTTTACCTTGAGAAACTAGAAAAAGAGCAAATGAAAACTAAAGTAAGTTGAAGAAAGGAAATAATAAAGATCAGAATGGATACAATTGAAATAGAAATCAAAACAAAAAAAAAAAACAGAGAAAATTAAGTAAACCAAAAGATAGTTCAAATGTATCTCTATGTGCTAGCATGAAACTGGAAATTAAAATTAAAAAAATACCATTTACAACAGCATCAAAAATAAAGAAATACTTAGGATAAATCTGACAATAGATATGAAAAACATGTACACTGAAAACTGTAAAACACTGATGAGAGAAATTAAAGAAAACCTAAATAATTGGATGGAAAACTCAATATTAAGTTATTAATTCTCTCAGTTGATCTATAGATTTAATGCAATCCCAGTCAAAATCCCAGCAGGTTTTGTTTTGTAGAAATTGATGAGCTGCTTCTAAAATTCATATGGTAGGTAATGCAAAGGATATAAACAGTTAAAACAACTTTGAAATAGAAAAAAGATGGAGGGTTTACATTACGTGGCTTCAACACTTCTTTAAAGCTGCAATAATCAAGATGGGGTATTACTGGTGTCAAGATACAGATCAGTGTAACAGCCGACATCCAGAAATAAGACTCATAAAGAGAACTGATTTTCAACGAAGTTGTAAAATGCATTTCAGTGCAGAAAAGATAATTTCAACAAATGGTGCTGGATCGTTCTATATGCCTACCCCAATAAACAAAAAAACCCTACAGTCCATACCTTGCACTGCACCATATACAAAAATTAAGCCAAAATCGGTAATAAGCATAAATGTATTGAACAGTATCTAAACCTACCGTGGGACCCAGCCATTCCACTCCAGGTGTTCACCCAAGCACATGCCCATACAAAGCTTCATTTGTGACAGCCCCAAACTGGAAGCACTCAAATGCTAATGAGCAGGCAAATGAATAAACAAGCTGTGCCATATCCACACAGTGAAATACCACTCGGCAATAAAAAGGAATGAACTATGGAGACACATAATATGGATAAACCTTAAATAATGCTGAGTAGAAGTAGCCAGACAAAAATGAGTACATACTGCAGGATTCCATTTACACAAAATTGTACCCTAACTACACAAAGTAGTCTACAGCGTCAGAAAGTAGATGTGGTTGTCCAGGGATACGGGTGGGCATAGAGGAACTGGGAGGGCCTGGGGCAATTACCAGGGGGCCTGAGAGAACTTTCTGGGGTGATGGATATGCACATTATTTTGATCGTCGTGATGGGTTCATCATGAGTATATACATCTCAAAAATTATTAAACTGCACTCTTAAAAGTATGCAGTTTAGGCCCTCCCTGGTGGTGCAGTGGTTAAGAATCCGCCTGCCAATGCAGGGGACACATGTTCGAGCCCTGGTCTGGGAAGATCCCACATGCCGCAGAGCAACTAAACCCATGCGCCACAATTACTGAGCCCGCGTGCCACAACTACTGAAGCCCGTGTGCTTAGAGCCTGTGCTCTGCACCAAGAGAAGCCACCGCAATGAGAAGCCCGCGTACCACAATGAAGAGTAGCCCCTGCTCGCCACAACTAGAAAAGTCCACGTGCAGCAACAAAGACCCAATGCAGCCAAAAATAAATAAATTTTAAAAGGATATGCAGTTTAAAAATTAACAATAATTCATTAATAAAGACAGGTCGAAGATATGAGAAATAACAGCATGTTTGTATGTTAATAGGAATGATTCAGTAGAGCAGAAAAACCTGAAAATGCCAGACCGGGAAGTGGGGGAAATCTCTGGAAACAAGTCCTTTAGGAGAAGCCATCGTACAAATGGGGGGCTTTGGCTAGGAACACGGAGAGTTCATCTCACTACACAGAGACGCTCATATTTTGGACAATTCCCTTAAAATACAGTCTCAGAAATTAACTGCCAAAGTAGGGAGTAGAAACATTTTAGAGCTCATGTTACAATACAATTAGATACCTGTTAAAAGAAGTGCGTGTTTTTGTGGCTTCAAACTTTTAGCTTTTGTTCACAGTGTAGTTACGTACCTGGTGGTTCTGTACCCCTGTGGGTGTGCTTGGCACAGGGATTAGAAAACGGGGAAATATCCTGATTTCAGGAGTATGATCTTCATGGCAGAAGTGTTACTTCTCTCTGAATCCAGACAATGCAGCTGTGGTAAGTGGGTCATTCCTCCACTGGGAGGTGGAGGGTCAGCCCCTTGGATCTGGTCTTATCTGTGACAACCCTGACAAATAAAAGAGAACTGATGCTGTGCAGTTTCCGAGGCTGGGTGCTGACGAGATTTGGAGATTTCCGCAGGGTTTCTCAGCACTCCTGCTTGGGGGAAGCCAGCTGCATCTAGGAAGTCCCTCTCCCCCGTGACTCCACTGTGTGTGTCCAGCTGGCCACGTCGGGAGGTTGTGTGGGGAGCGGCCTGATCACTCTTGGGCACTCTGTCCACCCCAGTCTGGGTACCACATGTGAGAACAGTCTTCGGATGACTCTAGTCTCAGCCATCACCTAGCTGGGAGCGAATGAGGGACCCGACAGAGAGCAGCTGGGGCTGTGCCCAGCCCCGGGAGAGCACATCATCGTTAAACCCACGACACTGTGCAGTAGTCTGCACTGCAGGAATGACCGGAATGGCGCTCGAGGCCGACCGGGGGCTTCTGGCTGGGACACACTCTAGGTGGGAACTTTCCTGTGTTGTGCCCCATTTGATCACACAGCTATTTCAAGGCAGCTGCTTTAATTTTTGTTATTTACCTACCTTCTCATCCCCTTCTCCTTTGCTTCAACATTCAATACCCAGGGCAGACACTCAATAAAGGCTAAACTTAATACGGTTACCTCCATACTAATGAGTGAAGAACACTTACATTTCTCTTTCTGACATTAAAATGTCATATTAAATGCAAATTAAAGTGGGCACTATTTTGGTTACGTGCATACTAGGTTTATTTGTTTTTAAATATTGGTGCTAACTTCACTCTGGAATTATTTTAATGTGAGTATAATCGATTTCTCCACTGCTGCTGCCACTTTACGTGACACTGAAGATGCCATATTTCAATCATGTCTAGGGTGGAGGTGGGGGAAAAGGGTGAATTTTAAGGGTCGACAGGCAGGAAAAGGGGCATCTATGGCTTAAACAGGGTGCTTCAACAATAATGCCTTATATTGTGAAAGAATGTAAGTACCTACCATTGGTTCTTGCTGGACTGTCTGTGGTAAGAGGGGAGAAGCCATGTTTACCTTTTATCCCTCAGAACTTTGGACAGTCAGCTTACACACATTGTGAACCAGCCTAAATCAAAACAAAACTTATCCTAGGTACTGGGAAGAAACTCAAAGACTATTCCTGATTTACAGCCAGTCAGCAGCATAATATCTAAATTGACAGGACAGTATGGCAAGCGGATGGATACTATTAGACAATTATTAAACATGCGTTTGTACGGCCTAAGAGCAGAAAAAATCTAAGCTGAATTTTTATACAAGTCTTTATTTACAACTTGTATGACAACTGTACACTTTCTGCAGCCTTGAAAACATTTTTGTACTTGAATGGGAAAATATAGTTTGACCAAATCTTAACTTTATTCTTCATATACATATACTATATGCATACATATAAACATATACATATAATTAATACCATAACAAGTTGGCAGTCATAAAATTAAAATGAGTAAGTGATATCAAAAGGAAATACAATATAAGATTTCAAAAAATTAAAAATCTGTCTTCTGGTGATTTCTTGGACTTTACGTTTTTGCGATTTTGGTGAAAATTTCTCACAAGTCATTTACCTCAGAAAAATAGTGAGAAAACCCACAAGTCGAACACAGAGTAAATGATTGGTAAACTTGGTAAACAGATGGAAAACTGCTTGGATGCCATTTATGTACAATGTTGTTAAAACTGTATTGATTCCATTTGTGAGGTGAGAGAGAAATTTAGAGTTCCACGTGGATTTCCTTTTTGGATTATGACTAAAAATGAAATCATGAAATTACGAATTCAATAGTCAACCAGAAATAAGAACATACCTAGCAATATCCTTTTTACAAAGGCTAAACTGCAAGGTGGATAACTACAATGTCAAATATCAAACTAACAATTCACAGAACAATCAGTAATACTTAAGACATGAGTATAAGGCTTTAGAGCTGGGATTGTAACCAGTACAACTCCAACTCCAATGTACTAAGGTGTTTTCCAGCTCATCTGAAAAGTTTAAAAAATACTATAGGAAAAAGAAGCCTCTTTCTATCCCCAAATCTTTGATAGAATTTGTTAATCAAAATAAGGCAAATTATTAAATTAGATATGTTTGAATTTTACCATTCATTACACAACCAGAAATTGAGTGTTATAAATGGTGGGGCAATTGTCAAAACATGAAAACTGCAAAACAAGAGTAAACCTGGAAATTATTCTTCTGAGTACAAAGCTTTATGAATTACACATAATCTGTAAACAGCTAGTGACAGCAATGGCATTTCAGTGCATCTGAATTTTAAATAACTAAGGCTATTAAAAAAACCAAAAGCCTACTATTAAAAAATTTAAAAGCCCCCAAATGATTGATTGGCATTTGTGTACAGTCATTTCCTGTATTTATACTAGCATGTTCTTTCTTATTTCAAGCACATTGAAAATCTCCCTTAACTAGTAAAATGAGTCTCTGTAGAACACACATTAGACCACCATGAAAATAATAAAACAAACTCAAATCACACCATTTACTCATCTGTACTTGAATAACAATAAGAATTTCATTATATTTGCTTGGAATTTGACACTACTGGATCAAGTCTGCTGCTTGATTAAAAAATTTAAAAACGAAGAGGAAAGCATCTGACTTCCTAACGGGATAGTTTTCACTAAGTACCCAGCTGACTCCAAAGAGTTATGATTAGTCTCTTACATTCATTAAAAGATTCAAAGATGCATTTGTGTAGATCCTTTTAGTTATGTTAAGCACTTTAGTAATAGGCCAAGTCAATTAATAAATCTTAAAAAAATGTTTCATTAAGTTGCTGGAATAAAATCTTTGCTTCATACATTAAACTTAATTTGATTCATAATCTAAGTAATTAAGAGCAAGAAACTATGAAGAAAATCAAAGAAACTATTTGGATCTTGATAAACCTTTAAGGTAGAAGATGATCAAATGTGATTTTAGGGGCAGAAACAAAAAAAACTGTTGGCAACTCTCCTTAGATCTATTCAGATTTAAAAGTAACAGAATAGGGCTTCCCTGGTGGCGCAGTGGTTGAGAGTCCACCTGCCGATGCAGGGGACACGGGTTCGTGCCCCGTTCTGGGAAGATTCCCACATGCCGCGGAGCGGCTGGGCCCGTGAGCCATGGCCGCTGAGCCTGTGCGTCCGGAGCCTGTGCTCCGCAATAGGAGACGCCACAACAGTGAGAGGCCCGCGTACCGCAAAAAAAAAAAAAAAAAAAAGTAACAGAATAGAAAGATTTAAAGGTAACAAAACAGAGGAATATGATGTTTATCAACTTTTACTTGTAAGTAAGTTAAGCATTCATCAGTTTCTGCTGGATAAATGTTAGAAACTATGTATCATCAATTTTAAAAGACTACTTAAAAAAGGAGAAAACCTGAAGATACTAAGTTATGATCTATGAAGTTATTTAATAATATCACTTAAAAAGTAAAGTGCTAAGAATCTGTTTAAAAAATACATTGAAAACTAGTTTCAAAGAATGGGGTTTTGATTTTTCCAGGGTCTTTAAAAAGGGCTGGTATTAATTTTTATAAGAAAAATAGCTTTCTTTAACGATGCCGGTAAAATCCAAGAGTATCGTAAGTCAACTGAATATCTTTATTTTGTCCTTATTCTCTCTTTGGGCACCACAGCACTGTCAAAAGCATTTTCTGCAAAGATGGAAATGTTCTGTATCTGTGCTGTCCAAAATGGTAACACACTTTCCACGGGTGGCTTCTGAGCACTTGAAATGTGGCTGGCGGATTGGGGAACTGAATTCTTCACTTTACTTAATTTAAATTAGCACATGTGGCTGTGAACTGGCTAGTGAATTGGACAATGCAGGTCTAGAATCTACTCTTAACTAGATTAACAAGCAGCCAACGGATGCTAAAGACACTTAGAAGGTGACTTACCCACTTACCATTTCGTCCTTGTGTGTGAGTGTGACTGTGTGTGTGTGTGTGTGTACAGGTGTGTTTCATTTTTATTTTTTTACTCGGGGAGGATGAAAGTGGCCCTTCCCTCAAAGGTCAGAGTCTAGCCTTCTCTATTTGTGCTTCTCTCTTCTAGGTGACCTGCCCACGCCAAGCATACCAGCAGAGCAGAGGGTAACGCAGAAGAAAGCACTACAGAAACTTTTCACACCATAAAAGCATTTCTCTCATCCAGAAACGCAAAATAAAAAACTTTAAGAGAAAGTTCTTATGAGCAAATCTCCCTATTCTTTGGCAGCAATCATCTGTGTCAGTGTTTATGTAACAACAAATATCTCACTCTCTTTTGACTAGGGTTGGAATACAGATATACTCAAGTACAAGCGGAGGAGTCCTGACTCCTCAAAGCATCTCTTAAAAGAATCAGCTGAAAACTCTGCTATATTTGAACTTAAGAAAACGGCCAAGTTCATAAAGCATACGTTATAGTAGAACTCAGACTATTTTTGTAGCATCCTGCCCTTGTTAGTGTCTGCCTTTTCCCATCACCTCACCCCCACCATTTTCCAGATTCTTGGACTTCACAGCTCCTGGAACCTGGCTTTGTTTCTCCTGTGTTTGAGTACATGCAATGTTGAAGAAACTATGAAAGTGAAGGACAGTTTGCAGATTTGTATTTTAGGAGACAGGTAAATGGCAGGTAAGAGCATCTTCTGATTAACCAGAAGACTGTTTACTTTGTATTAATGCAACTTTTGTTTTCAACAAAAAGTTTTAAGTGTGTCTGCATTTGAGAGAACTTGGCTTCACGAGTACTAACTTATGAGTCTTATTAATGTGAAATATAAAATGTAATTCATGCCTAGTAGCCCTAACCCAGCTTCAAAGAGAGTTCTAGACTTAGAACTTCAGATCTGACTTTAAACATTTCAGGAACAGTACATAGCCTATTTATTTGGGCAATCTTTTACATTTTTCTTAGTGAGTGTTCCAAAATAAGGAGAAGATCCCCAGTGGAAAAGATGTAAGTAGAAAATGCCACAGAAAGGTAGAAGGAAAATAATTATCTAATATTAGTAAAGTGCTGTGAATCTTGCAGTAAAGTATAAATAATACATAAGTGACTAGAAGTAGTAAATAATATTAAGACATTCATCTCTAATAGTGACATCTATAAAATAAACACCCTATAGATTGTATATACAGTAATCACTGTCCATAGGTTGACAAATACACCGAGAATAAACATGAGTTCCTTTTATAACTTTTACAATATCAATGCTAATCAAATTATTTTCCTTTGTCAATTTAGAGATCTCTAAGGCAACGGTGCCTGCGCAGAAGTCTCCCACACACATTAAAGCCTCAGCATGCTTTGCTAATTTTCTTTTTCTCACTTTGAGATGGCTCTTCTCGTGATATTTAATTATTCTTTTAAGCTCTGAGTCAATATAATTTAGGATATTTGATAGCCCCATTGTCCTTAAATTTTGAGGGTACGGACACCTTCTCTGATGATTTCATCTGCAGACCCTAAACATCTAATTCAGAGCCTGGCAGTGATGTATTAGGTATATAAAGGCTCTCCTTGAATACACACACACACACACACACACACACACACACACACACATGAAGTCTACTCTTGTCTTCATTTTTTTTTTTTTTAAAGAAGATGTTGGGGGTAGGAGTTTATTAATTAATTAATTTATTTTTGCTGTGTTGGGTCTTCGTTTCTGTGCGAGGGCTATCTCTAGTTGTGGCAAGCGGGGGCCACTCTTCATCGCGGTGCACGGGCCTATCGCGGCCTCTCTTGTTGCGGAGCACAGGCTCCAGACGCGCAGGCTCAGTAGTTGTGGCTCACGGGCCCAGGTGCTCCGTGGCATGTGGGATCCTCCCAGACCAGGGCTCGAACCCGTGTCCCCTGCATTAGCAGGCAGATTCTCAACCACTGCGCCACCAGGGAAGCCCTTGTCTTCATTTTAAACAAAATTTTCTGTGGGGCTACTACGTATAATTAAGGGAGACATGGTTTGCAAACCAGACACAGCAGCGGACCTAGATGACTGCTAGGAAGTTGGTAGTGAGCTTCAGCCACCACAGATTTCTTCCCATCTCATCAGACCATCCTATCCTCATGGCTTTAAATCACTATCTTAGATTTAGTAATGGGTTAACAGTTTCAAAATGAAAATAGATGCTTTCCCCTCCACTCATAAACATGTACAGTTAATACTGTGTGCCCAGTTAATGTCCACTGAAGGGAAGGACAATTAGAATATAAATTATTTTTTGTCTGCTCTTTTTTATTGAATGATCATGTAATAAAATCAGGAGATTTTATGTGAACTATTACCTTAGGAACATTTGTTAAGACAAGTATAGGTTTAATAGTGTTAGCACTTCTATCTGCCTGGATATTTGTTCAAAATTAGGCCTCTTCTTTTTCCGATAATCGATTCTACTCACTAGGAATGGATCTGCCTTGACAGCCTTCGGTTACTTTCCGATTTCTAAGTTCACTTATATACAGCATACAAACCTACCTCACAGAATATTATTGGAAAATGTTAGAAAGCAGAAAAATACTGAAGAGAGACGTAATTGCTGAAATAGAATTGTTAGGAAACATCCATAGACCACAACTGCTAAAACTCATATACTTGCCATAATTAGCTTCGGGTCTCTTATTTCTCAAATAAACTAATGTCCCTTTCTCTATTATTTTAAGTGCAGTGTGAAGAATTCAAGCATACTTCAAGATAACATTAAATATAAGTTTTAAAGTTTTTATATTTATAAATACATGGGAATTGGATTGATAAAAGGCTGTTTAAAAACAAAATTATGAGTACGTATTTTCCAAGAACATAATCAGTGATTTAAAAGAGATGGATGTCATCATATTTGTGCTGTCCTTCATTTTATAAAAAGGGAGATAAATATTGATACTTCCGTGATTTAGGGGGATGGGGAGGGGCAGAAATTAGCTGTGTCGGTAGCAAATTATTTTATGTTTTTTAGGCTTCTGAGAAGGAAACAGTATTTATTGCACAACTTTAGAACAATAAAATTATCTTGCTTAAATTGGACACTAAAATATTTTCAAATTTTTCCATAAAATAAACATATACCAATTATTATTTAAATATGCTTTATACAAAGTAAAAAACTGGATGACAGATACATTGAGAATGGCCTCCCTCATATAAAAACTTCATGATACAAAATATTCGAATCATTATAGTTACAAAGAATTAACTCTGAAATTGCTTTCTAAAATGTAGTGAAACTGGGTTGCACATCTACTAAAATAAGCTGCCATTTTGACAGTTGGGACTATAGGAAAAGAGATTATCATTATTGAACGGAAAAGCCCTTTTAACATATAAAAAGGGAAAAATTTTAAAACATGCTAAAGTAATTTTCAAAGATTCTGAGATCCCATCTTATTTTGTTCTGTTCAGTCCTTCCTACCCTGTAAGGGTAGGACTCCTGCTCACTGTTAAGGAGTACAATCCTGCATCAGTTCAACAGCCATTTCTAGGCAAAGAGTCACTTTGTAATATAAGGATAAAAAGTCAAAACATGCTCCCATAGTTGAATGAACAGACAACAAGAAGCATGTTGTTATTCTGCCCCTAGCAAAAAGCAAGATGCCAAGCACCTTCCTCTCCCTTTAGGATCACAGGTTCTTATCCCAGTAGCTGTAAACTAACTAGGTTTACACTATCTGTGGGTTGTGGATGCTTTTTCAGATAAACCTCATGTGTTCCAACTGGGGAAAAGTGCAACACTCCTGGAGTCTGAGATCTGGATCACTGGAGATTAAATGCAGGGAGCTGGGATAAATTCAAAAATTTAGAATTTTATTTCAAGTAAATTCTTATATCAGAATAAAGATTTTCAAGTTTTCAACATAGTGTTATCTTTAAAAGATGAATGCTTGTTGGAGCACAAGAGACACTACAAAATATTTCATATCATTAGATATGAATAAATAAAACTGCAGTTGAAAAGGAAGTGTGAGTAAAATAGCTCAAAAATAAAATGTACCTTTTCTTCAACCTAAATCCCCCTTCCCCTCACAATCACTTACTGTTGGTTTGTTTGCACAGCACCGGTTTTCATGCCTTGCTGAAGACTGCTGATATATATGGGCTGATGTTTCTGACTGGAAACATTTAGCTCAAGTTTGTACAACTGAGCTTTTATCATACAGACAAAGCAGTAAGACCGTAACAAAATAACAGCAGACAGTATTATCCTTATTATAATGAATCATCTCATTAGCCAATTTTACCAGGCTGGGCCATCAAACAGAAATAATTCAATGCTGATCAATTTTAGAAAATGGAGCCTTTGTTTTGGTACTTCTTTTTCTTGGTTATTATTAAATAATCAGACAAATACTAAAAAAGGTATGATCGAGTTTTTGCAAGTTTTTTAAAGATACGTACAGCTGTATTATGTACTCTCTTTTTAAGATGCGGTAAGCATAATATTTGCTGGATTTTTTTTCCCCTTTACAAACTTCTTAAATACACACTGCAGAATATAAATTTCATGCTTTTGTAGTCTTTAGTTATTAACTCTGTATTTTCTCACCCTGGTTAGAGGGAAAACAGAAAATAAGCTTTTTGTTCACAAGAACTCAGACAGGGGGTGATGGCTCAACCCCAACCTTAGCGCACTAACTCTGTGCTGACTCCACAGTGTGCCCAGCGTCATCGCCAGAGAAAGAGAAATGTAAAAATCCTGTCCAAAGCTGAGCAAAGGAAACGGGGTCCTCACTGGGACAGCAAAGTTCTATTCCTGACTTTTAAGAAAACAGCACAGAATGTTTAGAAATAAAGTTTCTGCTATGGAATGAAAGCAATATACTAAAATTTAAACATACTGTAAAGGTGAGTGAAACTTACGAACGTAAGCACCAAAATAATGGCATGCTGAAGAAAAATAAGACGGAAAACTTCCTTCTAAAAGCTTGGCACTTTCCTCTCCCATTTAGAGAAACATATCTGAGCAGAGGGGTGGGTAGGAGACCAGGACTGGGACAGTAAATAGAGAACTAAAATTAAAACCTCTCCTCTCATGGGATATAATCCATTTAACAAACAGCTCATGGACTCTGATTTTCATCTATCTTATTTTGCAGCTATATTTCCCAATAATTTTAATTTTACCAAGGTGAGTGTTCATGCCCTGTTTTAAAACTGTTGGATCCTTACTCTGATTTGTGAAATAAAGGGACAGGGAGGGGTGGAGGTGGGGGAGGGTTACCCATCTTAAATCATTTTTAATCTTTCATTGTCAAAACTTTCTATGTTGATTAGGTCTGCTTGCCCTCCTGAAACCCCACGATGCATTCCACTCGCTGGTTCTCTCCATTACTACTAAGTCTTCCTGCTTTTCTTCTGACCAGGCAGAAGCACTCACACTGAGCTCAGACTTCTGTACTTAATGTAAAAAATTAGCACAATGCATGGAGTCATTTCTGTGTATATTCTAATACCTTTCTTCAAGTACAGTTTCTGAGGACAAATGAAAACACCTAAAATAGTGTTTAGGTCAATTTCTTATAAAAAAAAGGAAATAAGGATTTAAAATCAAACACTGGAATATAGTTTCTGAAAATTCTTGATTATGTTTAGCTTGATTTAAAGTTACTCATTTGTATTTAATACACAAAACTAAATGAAACCTGAACTTCTAAATAGCAAGTATATGAAATAAAATCTTCTTAATAGGTGACCTATCCAAAACCGAAAACAAATAATCGACCTAGTTTCAGTAAATTTTTGCTTTACTGGGCTCTGGGCTATGGTGCAAGAAAAAGGCTGGAGGGGAACTGAAATATAATTTGGGGCCAATATGGAAAGTTAGGCAGAGACATTTCATGATCAAATGAATGACATTTTGCATTTATATAGCACCTTATATAGTCAAAGTGCTTTACAATCATTATTACTTGACAGCCATTCATCAATGTAAATAAACATAGTTTATAATCTGTCAACAAATGTAAGCACTTTGGGGCAACCAAATACCCAAGAGAATCTACTCAGTAGCAAACTCTTAGACTAGTACATAGAATTAAGAAAAAATACGACAGCCACCTGTCATAACATCAGACACAAGAAGTCACTTATTGATCCTAACGACTGATACTAAGATGTTAAGTATTAGGAATTATTGAGAAATAGCAGGTTTTATGTTAAGGAATAAGTAAGACAAATGAGGTGCAAGTCAACAAGGAAATTACCCCAAAGGTAAGGCCACCTATGACTCATAAGTATATAAAAAATACATCTTTTATATACTTTTATATGTGGAGGGCAGTTGCAACGAAATGTCAGCCCATTGCTAGAATCTGATCCTCAGTTACTGTGATATTCCAAAAAAAGAAGAAAAATGAACACACTGCCTGATTTTTTTTCTTCTGTAACTTCTCCCCAAATAACCTAACCAGTGCATTCACTTCTGCCAGCAAATAAGATAGTAGGAAATAATGAAATTCTATTTATGTTTTAAAAATAGTTTCCAAATCTTTGGACAAATTTAATTTCCTATAAAACAATGTGAAAACTCAGTTTTTCCCTCTAAATAGTTCTATCAGGTGCCTTAGGTAAGATCTGATTAGCACCTCTGCCAATGTATTTATGTCTTTGCAAAAAGTGCACTTGCCAACCATTTTACATAGTAAGTATGCAAGTTATTTGAAGTGCATTTGGAAAACAATTGAAAACACAGATTAATACATCATAAAAAGATTAATTCCCTTTAAACAAAGACATTCTTAGAAAGCATGGTAACACAGAGACACAATAAAGAATATAAATTGTATATCAATTATTGGCAGAAAATCTAATTCATTACAAAGCCTACACCATTGGGGAAAGGACATTTTCATACAAAGAAAAGTACTACACTAATATACAACACTTTTAATTGGGCATTTAAAAATTTTTTGGCACATTAAAAGGAACCAAAAGGACTACAAAATAAAGGACCAAGAAACTAAAACATTATAGATACAGAAGAGAGAAAGTCCTCAAATGGAAAACAACTAAATACATGAAATACAGACAAAATATAAGCTGGCTGAATTTCCTGAAATGTTATATGTAACAGAAGTATGCTTTGAATGCGGGGTGTTTTTTATTCTAATGGCAGGACTTGTCTACCTTGCTGTGGCTGGCTGGACGTGGCCCGGGTAAGACCTTCTCGTGCTGGTGGCTTGTCTCTGCCTCGCCAGGAATGACTGCCCCGAACCTGTACTAGCAAGTCTGTCTTCTGCCGCCTTTTTATGCAGAGTCATTCCCTACGTAACACGGAAAAAAAGTAATCAGTGAAAAAATAATGGAACACACCCTCACAAAAGAAAATTTCATCGCGCAGAATTTGTTACCTGACGACATAAGGCACAATTAGGAACGTTCACTCTGCTCATGATAGATTAAAATCTTAGAGACATTTAAGTTCCAACAATTAGGTACAAATCTTTTGGAAAAATTAAGGCTGAATTTTCTGAATTTACAATAACCCAAACAATAGATTATAATAGAGATGGATCTTTGGAATGCATCGTCCATACTCAATCATACATACTTCCCTTTCGAATCAAATGCATAAAGTGATTTTCCAAGAAAAAAAGGGCAATTGATTGGTAGCAGTTGATTCACGTGGGGATATGGAAATCAGAGGGTTTAGTTAGAATAGAAAACCACAAAAGCACTTGTTCTTTCTTAGGGTGGAAAGTCACACCAGGTATAATACATACCACCACGCTGCTTTTCTTCACAGGCACACTTGTTAAGGGAAGTTCCTGACGGCTGGCCCACACAGCGGGCCCAAGGAGCGCAGGGGTCCTTCCCGAGGACTGGAGAAGGAGGCCTACCCGCTTAGAAGGGGGACGAGCCCACCTGCCGGGCCCAGGGCACCTGAACGGGAGGGAGAACCTGTGGCGCTCTCTAAACGCGGAGGAGTAAACAGTGAGGACCCCGAGTAGATCCGGTAAAAAGGGTTTCGGTTCTCATTTAATAAGCTAGCGAAGAACCCTGGCCAGAGAAGCAGGAAGAACTGGGAGCGGCAGCTTTGTCTCACCGGTGATTGGAAGCGAGATGACGGGAGGAAGCGGACGCCGGCAACAGGGAAGGAGGAGAAACAGAGCCGGGAGAGAGGCGGAGCAGGCGCCAGAGGCGCTGGGCAAACCCGCACAGAAGGCAGAAGGCAAGACAAACCTCCCAACTCCCGTCAGCTCCAAGGAAACTGGGGTCATGGCTCTGCGTTTCAAACAGACCCCAATGCACAACATTCTCCACTCTCCCCACGAGAAAACCCAGGATGTGCTTTTTACTCAGTTTGGAATTAAAGCATTTAAGGATCTGAATAAAATGGACAAATCTGTTAATTTGGCTACATAAATTAACAATTATATTTTATTTAAAATATACCTTTTTAACTTTCATATTCTAAACAACTTATTCAAATTCTAGACTCCCCTTCAAGATCTCAGTATCCATCATGAGGCCATTCCCTGAGATACTTAACACCTTTTCCCAGCACTCACCATCCTCACTTCCAGTTCGGTTGTCTGGGATGCAGAACTTTCTGAATGTATGTATGAAGCTGTTACCGGCTACCCTATCTGAACATAACTTGTGTGATCCTACTGGGAGTTATTCCTTCACTCTCCGCAGAGCTGAAAACTAGGATTCTTCTTTAATACCATGTCACAGAATAAATCAGTTTTGTTCCATAAGAAACACAATACGTGAAGTCATAAAAATCAATCAGGTATATGAAATCACTAATACGGACTGAGGGGCAGAGCTCCCAGATTGCTAACATTAACCTTGAAGGAGGACGAAGAGAAAACAATGTGGGTGAAGTCAGGACTAGTTCCCAGAGACCTTCCTTAAACACAGGTTTTTCTTATTTTTTACATTTTAATTTTCAATTAATCTATATTTGTTAACAGTAATGGTAATGTAAACCCAGTATGATTTCCTTTTTTGTTTTTTAAAATTGTGATAAAAATCTTAAATATGTAGTACCAAGGCAAATATAAATGTGGACATGTCATAAAACTGTATGAAATTTTGACAAAGTTCAAATCACATTATTAGGAGACCTGGGACATGAACCTTTCAGACACAGTATCAATTATAACGGTAAAATGGTATAATTTACAATTGTAATTGTAAAACAGTACTGTGCCAGTAACACAACTACAGGGCCAGAGGGGTACGATGAAAGGAATCGGGTCCAACTTCCTATCTCAGGCAGCTAACGCTTTGAAAAGGCGGAGTGGTCTTATTGGGAAGAAGAACAAAGCAGAAAAAGAAGAAAAGGTCTAAGAAAAAAAATATTGAAAAAGTACAGCATTCTTCAAAATCCATAGCTCTTCATATCCAGAAAAGTCTTACTGAAGCCCAAAATGCTGATAAGCATTTATTTTCCCCTGCAATACGTTTAAGATTTTTTGTTGTAAAATTCAATTTCAAAACCTTCAGCTGTTCAGGGTCTAAGACTGTGAACATTTACCAAAACCTGAGAGACAGTTAAACTATTTTCATTACAAGTACCGCTCCTGCAAAGGCACTGAAATAGTACCACAAAACAAAAGCTACCGTATCTGTGTTTAGATATTATTAAAGTCCCTACCACCCGAGAATAAAATGGTCCTGAGAGACAGAAATCTTTCTATCCTCTAGGACAAGGATAATGATGTGTCCACAATGTTCTAGCCCCGTTTACGGTGGTTCCTGTATCTGTTGTTTGGCCCTAAGATGAGCATTAGGGTTTTGTTAGTGTGTGTTAGGACAGTAATTACTTTCAGATTCATTTGGTAGAATTAATTCTACAGTAAAGGGAGTATAATAAATGATACATATTCACTGAATTTCGTAATATGTTTTGATGTGTTATTTTCTTACCATATTGTACCAGGCACTAACAATATATTTCTCCTCCATCTCTCTTTGACTCTTTGTTTTCTCATATTCTTTCTAAAAAGCAAGCACATGTAAGCATGTTAAGATGAAAAACAATTCAACATAAATAAAATACTCACAATAAACTATCTAAGTTCACGGGCACAACTCTACAGTCAGCTCTCTATATCCATGGGTTCCACATCCACGGATTCAACCAACCCCAGATCGAAAATGGTAAAAAAAAAAAAACAACCAACCAAACAACCAACCAGGAAGTTCCAAAACCCAAAACTTGAATTTGCCACGCATAGGCAACTATTTTTTTTTAAAGTATGGATATCTTTTTTTAAAATTAATTAATTATTTTTGGCTGCGTTGGGTCTTCGTTGCTATGCGTGGGCTTTCTCTAGTTGCGGCGAGCCGGGGCTACTCTTCATTGCAGAGCGTTGGCTTCTCACTGCGGTGGCTTCTCTTGTTGTGGAGTATGGGGTCTAGGCGTGCGGGCTCTAGAGCGCAGGTTCAGTAGTTGTGGTGCACAGGCTTAGTTGCTCTGCAGCATGTGGGAATCTTCCCGGACCAGGGCTCGAACCCGTGTCCCCTGCATTGGCAGGCGGATTCTTAACCACTGCGCCACCAGAGAAGTCCCCATAGGCAACTATTTACATAGCATTTACATTGCATTAGGTATTATAAGTAATCTAGAGATGGTTTAAAGCACATGGATGATGGGCTTAGATTTTATGCAAATAACCACATTCACTACTTTCTACGAGGGACTTGCGCATCCATGGATTTTGGTAACTGTGACTCGTGGATGTTGAGGGACCACTGTGCACAGCAAGGCTTCTAGAATCGAAAATTTAAAAATCAAATGTCTTATCATATTACAGTAAACTACCTCCAATGAATAGAATTGCCGATCCCGTTCGTGGAGCTGATTTTTAAGAGCTTGTATTTCTGGTGCTGCTCCTTGATTTTGTTTAGGATCTAAAGTACGGATAACCTGCAAAAAGTAATAAAAGAAAAACTTTAAAAGTCTCAAACCCAAGGAGTGTAATATCTAAGGAAGCAGTCATTAAAAAAAAAGATAAACCTTATGAGACTCAAAAGTTATCTTACGTGGACACTTTAAAATCTGAATGTATAAAATGATATCCAGTTGTTACAATTCTTAATTATATAAAAATTTAAAATTATGTGAAAGAGTCAGTGATAAGAAGTAATTCTGGCTTGAAATTAATCACACTACAGCAGACACTACTGACAGCAATCTTCCCTTTTCCGTTCCTCTGACTTGGTTCAGGGGCCTCTGCCTCTGACCAGATGTGCGAGGATGGAGCGGGTCCCAGTGGTCCACAAGCCTGTCTCTGTGGTCCTTCTCCTTTGCCAGACGCTGGGTTTACACACAGCCTGGTGACACAATTCTAGCTGGCCCACCAGAGGGCTTCTGGGAAGGGTCTTTGCTTTTTGGCTCAGCAGTTTTACTATCAAAAATGATCAACCCCATAGAAAACTTGAAAGAGCAGAACAATAAAAACCCATTTCCTTTAACCCGGATTGACCAACTGCAGCACTGCCACCTTTGTCTCATGACACATGACCCTCAAGCACTTCAACACGCATCTCCTTAGACTGAGGACATCCTCCCACAACATCTGTAAGAAAGTGAACCTCTCTATAAGTCATCACGATTCAGCCCAAATCCACATTTCCACAGGTGTCCCCAATCCAGGATCGCTGCATTTGGCAGGGAGGTCCCTTCGGGCTCCTTTACAGGAGAACAGCTTCTGGTGTTCCATGATGCTCCAGTGCCTATTTCTGCTTTCATAATGTGGATTCTCATCCCAAAGTCTGGATTTATCTGATGCCTTCCTGAAGGTGTTACTTAACTTGCTCCAGTAATCTCCTTTTCCCTGGGAACTGGAGCTAGGCCAGAAGCCCTGAGCACTGCCGACAGCAAGGCTCATCTGGAGACAGAGGCGGGCCCTCCCGCCAGGCACAGCCGATTTTGATAATTAGGCAAGGTGGGGCTGCCACTCATTTCCTACATAGAAGGGCGAGTCCCTCTTGGTAACGAGTAAGTAACCTGGGGCTGGGGCGACCTGTTTTGATCACGGCCTCTTGCTCTTTTTGTCGAAAGACTCCTCGTGTCCTTCTGTGTGAGAGGTCACCGTTCAGGCACTGTATTTTGAAACATCAGCGAAACACAATGAGAAAGTGCAGTGAGAGGCCCACAGACTCACACTTACACTTTTGGCTTTCTCTAAGTATTTTTTATATCTTTCTTCCATTTGCTTCATTTCCTCTTCTTTCTTCCGTAAAGCTTCTTGTAATTCTTCAATTTTTAAGGCTATCGGTGAGACAGTAAAAAATTAAAAATTTTTTAGACCTAACAACTTGAAAATATTTCAACTGACAAAATAGTAAACAGCTTTGAGAGACTGTTTTGTCTATACTTATATATAATTTTATTTTTTTAAATTTACAATTTTTTTAAACAAAAAGCTTTTCTTAGAAATAAACAAAAACTACACTATGGAAGTGCACAAATTAAAAAGTATTCATGGATGGCTGAAGGGATAAACAAAATGTGGTCTATTTACACAAATAGTTGATTATTCAGCCTCCATTCTGATACACGTTACAATATGGAGACATTATACTAAGTGAAAATGAAAGCCATTATGTGAAGTGAAAGAAGCCGGACACAAAAGGACAAATATTGTATGATTCCACTTATATGAATTACCTAGAAGAGTCAAGTGCATAGGGACAGAAAGCAGAACAGAGGCTACCAGGGGCTGGGAAGAGGGGAGGAGGGAAGTGGTTAACAGGTAGAGAGTTTCAGTTTGGGAAGATGAAAACGTTCGGGAGATGGACAATGGCTGTACAACAGTGTGAAAGTACTTAACATGTCACTGAACTATATACAATGGACTGGCCAAAAAATTCGTTCGGGATTTTCATCGCAACCCACAGAAAAACCCGAACGAACTTTTTGGCCAACCCAATACTTAAAAATGGTTAAAATGGTCATTTTCATGTTATGTATATTTCACTACAATACTAAAAAAGTAAAAGTCTGTGTCCTTCTCCCACATCCACAGAGAAGAATTGATAAAGTCAAGCTACAAACGGGTGTAAATATCAACCAAAGGAAAAGTCTGGCTGACTTAATGACACTGTGAAAAAAATTTCATAAAATATGCATTAGCATCCATCGTTAAGGAAAAACTCACAACTAAATTAGAAATTTAAGAAGTACTGTAAAGATGATTATGTGTGTGTGTGTGTGTGTGTGTGTGTGTATACTCTTTCTGTGAACAGGGCAAATTCCTTAATTGCTAGAAAATATAATAGGGCCTATTTCTAAAAAAACCAAATTTTATTTAAACTCATCACTAGCGCTAACCAACTGAAAACTACGCTAATTGGGAAAACTCACAGCTGTTGTTGAATCTCGGCTCAAGGTCCTCGATGATGGCTCTCTTCTTCTGCAGCTCATTATTGGCCTCATGCAGCTTCTCTCTGTAAAAAAGATGTTAACACTCTTACCTACCACTGTTTTGCATTTTTTCACTTGGAATGAAAGATATAAATTCTTTCTTTATGGGATACACTAGCATAGCACACAAGTGCTATGAAACAAAGATGAAAAAACTAATCCAACATAAACGTATTTTCTAAATGACTAAAAAATAGAGACAAAAATCTCAGAGTTTGAAATAGTAGTCATTCTTTTATATAAACCTGCACAAGAGGTTAGAAATAACTTAATGATCTTTATTGTTTCTAGGAATAAGGATATCGTAAACATTAAATTTAAAACTTTGCTGAGGTTTTATAATGCAAAACTCTTGCAAAAAAATTGAAGCTCCTAAAATAAGAATAGAAAGAACAGTACACTCCAATAAAAAAGAATAAATTAATGGTACATGCACCCACGTGGAGAGATATCATAGAATAATGTTGAATAAAGTCAGACACAAAAGGATAATACTATATGATTTTTTTTATATGAAGTTCAGAAAGTGGCAAAACTAACAAAGGGTGATAAGAGATCAGCAGTGGCTAGTCTGGGGATGTAATCAATTAATTAAAAGAGAGAACAAAGAATCCTGGGGTGTTGCTGGAAACATGCTATTGATCTGGGCTACCTGCCTATGTAGGAAAACACTCATCAAGCTGTAGACCTAGGAACTCAGGATTTGTATACTTTATTGTGAGGTATATTCCAATATAAAAGTAAAAGAATGAATGAACAGAAGTTTTTTCCTAGTATTTACATAATGTGTAATTCTCTATACTATTTAGTGCGGCACTCTGTAATACGAGAGGGAAAAAAGGCTGCAAAAATTGGAAAATACAGAAAAACACGAAGAAAAAATAGAGTACTTTGTTATATCTATTTCTGGTCTTTTCTATGCATAATACTTTAATAAATCTTTGTTGAGGGTATACACACACACACACACACACACACATGCAGACATATGTTACACAAAATAAATATATACAGTTTAAATAAGAAAAACTAAGCCCAGTGAAGAAAAAGGTTAAGAAATAAAAATTATCCCAGAACCTTAAAAATGCCATGTGTTCCTATCTCTTTCCCAGCGGTAACCAAATCAAGGATTTTAACCGTTCTCATGACTTTCGTGACGGGCCTCTGTGTGTGTTCCTGAACACTACACATGGCTTAATTTTGCCCTGTGTTTACTTTACACATTAATTATACTGTATGTACTGTTCTGTGACCTCCATTTTTTACTTAACATGCTGTTCTTGAGATTCATTTATGTTCATGTGTTAGCCCTGGTTTATACCTTTTTATTGCTGTACAGTGTTCTATTGTTTGAATATATCCCAATCTATTTATCATTTTACAGTTGGTGATATTTGTATTGTTTCTGCTTTTCTGTGATTAAAAACAATGTTCTTTCTTGTTAAACACACAACTTGTGAGGAAAGAAGTGTGTCCAGACATTTCCCAGTGCTCTTGAGCTCCTATGTTGTTTCTACTTCTGGCCATGAAGGTATGGATAACTGTTACTGGACTTGCTCTCCTGCTAATAACAAGTAGGAAGCTGGGCAAACTATGTAAAACAACTGTTTCAGAAGGTGGACAGTAAGCAGTACAAGATTCTGATCCTCAGAGAAAGAAAACCAGAGTGGGAACCCCTATGATCTCTCTGGCTTTCTGTCTGCAGTCAGGAGGAGATCACAGGAAGGGTGTGCCCATCCCCCTGAGCTGAGGACAAAGAGGTTAGAACGTGGGGAGGCAGATGCGGCTAGAATTTTTGGAGCACAGAGTAAGAGATGAAAGAGCTATGTAAGAAAAGATCACCATAAATTGGCATATGGGTGTGCTTAAGTGTTTGGATTAATACTAAATTGCATGTTTCTAGGAATGGACACCACGAGGTTTGTCAAGGGACAACTACAGAAGAATGAAAAATTACTGGGGCTCTGAGAGGGAAAAATCCCAAAAGTCCACACATTTGAGTTCCAACTAGTCAGAGTTGTGTTCTCACTGAAACTGAGACATTTGGTAGGGACCTCGAAGTACAGAGCTTTTCAGCTGGGGACAATTTTGCCCTCTTGGGGCTGTCTAGAGATAATTTTGATTGTCACAACTTAGGAGGGTGTTACTGGCTTCTAGTGGGGAGAGGAAAGAGATACTGCTGAATATCCTACAATGCACACAACCACCGCCTACAACAACAACAAAAAGTCATCAGAGGGAAATGAATAATAACTAAATAAACTACCTTATAGTCACTTTTTAAAAATAAATGTTTGAAACTGACAAAAAAAAACCCAAAACCCCAATGTTCTTTCACACTTTCTTCTAAATGTCTCCTGGTAAACATGGACCACAGCATCTCTGGGAATCTAGGGTATACATAGAAACGTAGAATCAATGGGTCACAGAATATATGCATGTTGCAGTTTACTGAATAAACTGATGTATATCCCTACCAGCAGTGGATGAGAGTTACCAGCACTCAACATCTCTGGCAATACTTAGTATGTCTGATTCTTAAATTTTACCAATTTGTTGTGTGTAAAATAGTCTTGTTGTAGTGTTAAATCTGCACTGTCATTCATCTTTTGAGATGTCTGTGGGCTCTGTGGTAGGCTGAACTGTGTCTCTGAAAAAGATATGGTGAGGTCCTAAACCCCAGAACCTGTGAATGTGACACTATCTGGAAATAAGGTCTTTGCAGATGTACTTAGTTAAGATGAGGTCATACTGGATCAGGGTGGGCCCTAATCCAATTACTGGTGTCCTTATAAGAAGGCCACGTGAAGATGGAGAGAGAGGTTGCATCTATACACCAAGGAATACCAAGGGTTGCTGGCAGCCACCAGAAGCTAGTAGAGGGGTACATGGAACAGATTCTCCATTAGAACTTCTAGAAAGAACCAATCCTGCTGATACCCTGATTTCAGACTTCTAGCCTCAAGAACTGTTAGAGAATAAATTTCTGTTGTTTTTAGCCTTGCAGTTTGTGGTAATTTGTTATGGCAACCACAGGAAACTAATACAGGCCTCATCTTCACTAATAAATTCTTTTTGATGAAGATTTTTACCATGTAAATGAACACAGAACAATGGTTAGACAGTAGTTTTATGAAACCACAGGTATTCTATTATCTGCAATTAAGGGATGGGAAATGAAAAAAGGACAGAATTCAACACTAAATTCTCACTGCAGGTAACCTCACAGTGGCTGGAAGGTGATAGGTGCTGTTCTAGTATTTTAAGAACCTGCCCAGTGATAGACTTGCCCTAGGAGCGTCTCACTTTCCCATATAAGAAAGGAAAGAAAGAAAGAAAGAAAGGAGGAAAGAGAAAGAAAGAAATTAGGATAGCACGCAGCAAACTGCCAGACTATGGCCACTATGGTACCCAGGATGACTGTTTACCACAGTCTAACCCTGTAACGCTCCACCAGGCTGGCAATCCATGGGCACCCACACTCAATGTCTGCAAGGACAGAGTTTTGCCAGAAAGTGATAGGAAGGGTTACAGCAGTTACTGGGTGCAAGAAAAATTACAAAACACTCCTAACATTGTCAACCTCAGATATGGAAGAAGGTTTCTTCTTCATGAGAAAACAACTGTAATATTTAAAAATTTAATCTTTTAGATCAAAAAGTCATGTTCAGGTATGTTTGCAATTCAAGGAAATGTTTGAAAAGCTGCTACTGATAAGCTTAATAATACTTTAAAACATTTACATAAAAAGGAAGCTTCAGCTGGCCAGACTCTAGAGCTGGAAAATTCAGCCCATGGCCCGTTCCTGCATAGAAAGCTTGGTTGGGACAGTCACAGCTCTGGTTTACATACTGCCTGTGGCCGCTCTCGAACCTCAGAGCTAAGTGGTTGTGACACAGACCACTGTCTGCAAAGCCTAAAGCAACTGCTCTCTGTTCCTTATAGAAAACATTTCTGACTGCTGATCCAGAGGGTCCCACACTCCTAACTGGGATCATTAAATACTATCGTGAAGACATAAAACCCTGGAATCTCACTTGAGAAAACAGTTCTAACACAGTAATTGTTTTGATTTGAGGACCTGGGGTGAAGATGACCCTTTAGATACTATTAATGTCTCCTATAATCTTCTATACCTTCAGGGCTACCCATGCCACTGCCTAGATACTCTGTAACCACCAACACAAAACACTGATGTTTCACTGGACAATGTAACAATGAGCCTCAATAGCTTTTATACTTACAGATGTTCTTCAAGCTTCTTTTTTAGAAGAACTGACTGAAAATGGAAAATAAAAAAATAGTTTATTACTTAACATTTTAACTAATAAGCTAATTTTAAAAAATTAAGAATATAGTAGTAAATAACTGAGTGAGCCCTCAGTAAGTTCTCTGGTCAAAGAGCTGAAAATACACAATGTACCCAAGTTTATTTCTCTTTGATAAGGGAGACAGCAGCCTATAAGTGATAAAAACGATCAGTATAAAATACCCATAAACTGTATGTCTGAATTCTCTATTTATAGTCAGGGAAATGAATAAAAAAGCCACTTATGTACAGACCTAATATTCCTGGATGCAATAGGCAAGTAGAACTCTAATAATAATAGACGGTCCCTAAGACACTTTTTATCTGCTATATTTTCCTTGCATCATGGGATCAACTTCCGTAAACACTTACTGAATTAATCAGAAGTTTCTGATATGCACAGGTTGCAAACAGTTTATGTGACAGGATAGGAACGTGAAAGATGGGATATGCACAGCATTTAATATGCTGGAGAATGCAGCTTTGACTGGGTATTTAAAAAAAGAGTCTCCTGAGAAGCAGGAGATCAGAACTGACCTAAAATAAACAAAGAATAACGGCATTCCATACAGGACCACCAGGTTTCATAATTAAACTCAACGCTTGTAGGGTACACATTACTAATGAATTCTGTGAAACAGTTCACGTTGAGATAAATAGTTACATAATTAATTCAGCCAAACCCAAATAATACAGACTTAGGAAACAAACTGTCCCATCAGTCAAGAGCAGCACGGAGGGGAACATACCCGTCACACCGGGCTCTTCCATTTTCAGTCCCCTGACTTGATAGTGATTACTGTCATCGCTTATTCGAGCCCATTCTGACACAGCTCTGGAATATTCAAATGCACTTTTTTGCTGAGTATGTCAACTACAGCTAGGTTAGTGGACCACAATGTCCTCTACCACTGCTTCCCCCAAACATAGAGAAAGATGATAACCCTGTTGACTTTTTATTTTTTAATAAATTTATTTATTTATTTTTGGCTGCATTGGGTCTTCGTTGCTGCATGCGGGCTTCTCACTGTGGTGGTTTCTCTTGTTGCGGAGCATGGGCTCTAGGTGTATGGGCTTCAGTAGCTGTGGCTCGCGGGCTCTAGAGCGCAGGCTCAGTAGCTGTGGCGCACGGGCTTAGTTGCTCCGCGGCCTGTGGGATCTTCCCGGACCAGGGCTTGAACCCGTGTCCCCTGCATTGGCAGGTGGACTCTCAACCACTGTGCCACCAGGGAAGTCTCAACCCTGTTGAATTCTGATTACTGCTCATTCCTTCTCCAGTACAGAGGGTAAAATGAAAATACTTTAAAAAACACCTTAGCTTTAATTGTGCATTTCTGTCTTGATTAGGCTCTAAGCAAAATTAATTTTTAAATCTGAGATAATATATAATAAAATGATTATGTAATGAGCAGTTAATATGCCAGGCACTCACTCAAGTTTATCATGTGCACTGTCTCATGTCAACCTCACAACCGTGAGTGATACCAGCCCCATCTCATGGCTGAGGGAGGTGAGGCTGGGGAGACATTCAGGGGCTTTCCAGAGGCAGATCCCAAATTAAAACCCAGGCCTGCCAGACCCTGGAGTCTATGCACAGTCTTCACCTCCACTGAAGCCTCTCCAGTGGAAGACTGTTACTCATAAAATGTGGCATCAGGAGGCCAGACTGTGACAGCAAGCTAGCTTCAAAATACTTGATAAAAACAAACTAGTTATAACAATGGGGGTAGGAGCGGGATGGGAAAAAAAAGGAGCAGAGTTCCTTTTAGCCTGACTGGTTAGGTTTTTGATATCCTTTAAGTATCTTAATTGTAAAGGGCATAAACCTATAAGTAATATTGGTATATTCCTTTTGCATAAAACTCCTGTTAATTTAAAATTTCAACCACATCAACTATGATGGCAGATAATGTATAAATCAAAAAACTCTTCAATATATAGAAATGAATAGGAAGCCATACTTACAATAGCCTTGAGCAGAAACCATGCCAAGAGACAGAGAGGACATATTAGTATGAAGCAAACACAGCAGCCAATAGAAGGAACGATTTAGTAATTCATGAACAGAAGTAAAAGACACGCATTTTTTTTCAAAAATGTACATTTTTCTTTCTTCTATGGTCTCCTCATCCTGTCTTGTTCTCTGGAGTTTTATACACTGTGGCTAGCTCAAATTATCCATATGCCTGGATATAACAATGCTTTTCTGCTTCCATGCTAAAAATAAATGACATAAAAATAATAATAAAAATGTGCAAATCACGCTACTCTGACTTAAGGTCACATGAAAGGACTGTGCTTTTGATAACAGAAATGGGCAGAAATTACGTTGTTCTTTAGAGAGGATCAATTCCATTTGGCAGGCTGCTCTGTGCATTACATATTCCTGAGAAGCAACACTGTAGGTTGGGTGAAAAGAGAGGCGACAACAACACTGAACACCTGCCGTGGGAAGAACCACACGTCGTGGGTCACACTTTTCTCCACATTATGCTGAGCCCGCCTTCAGAATGAGGCAAGTTTCTATCTGAATCTTTACAGAGAAAACAGCTCTGAGAGAATTTTCAAGAATTTAGAGCAACACATCTCAGCATCTGAGCAGTCGAATAAATTGACTAATTTATGCCAATAGCACTTCTAGGCCTGGGAACTCATTTCTGAAATATGGCCTCTTAAAGCAATGACACACAGCATATTTAATTAGATTTGATAGCCACAGTGATATCTAATCAGGTTATGTAAAAAACTGTTTTACAGAATAAATACCTTTCTGTATGTTTAAATATAAGTAAGAACAGCAAGTATAATGGTTATTAGAGTCTAACACTAAGGTTGAGTGGATACTGATGTTTCGCCATTTTTACTTCCTAGGATCTGCACACCCCTCCCCTCTCTACCATAACAAACCAACAGAAAGTCTCCTCAAAGTTTTCGAGACCAAAACGAAGTCTACATTTACCTCAGTTTAAGGGACCTAGTGATTTCACTGAACTAAGAAATGTTACCCGCTTTGGTTCACTGCTAAGACCCTCTTAGTTTTACTAGTATTTTCATACACGAATGGTGGTTTTGCTTGTGATTTAGCATTCTGGATAAAGGCATGCTTGAAAGTAAACCATGGTATTTCAAACTAGTTCCATTTTAATAAGGGGATGATGTGGTTTAAATGTTGGTGAGAATTTTAGGAACTGGGAATCAATGTGGGGATCTAAGAAGAACTACCACCACATCAGAGGATAAATTACAGCCCATCATCTCAGAGAGCACGCTGCCTACATAAGCCAGATAGGTGCATAAGAAACTCATAAAATTAGGTCACCAGTGAGCTTTTTATACCTCACACTCTCAGGTTTTAAGTAATATGCTGTTTTGTTTTTACACCCTCTTACGTTACTAAGGCTGGACGGAACTAGATGTGTCTACAGTTTTGACGCTGAGTGCCCCAAATGACTCTAACAATGAAAACAACCAAATAGGTTTATACTCAAAAGCCAGAGTTACTCCAGCAAAAGGAAAAAAGTTATCAACTGACTGAAGCAAAGATTAAACTTCAGTTGTTATCCCCTCTTCACACTGGTTTTGAGCCCTTTTACAGGAGCAGCTCTAGTGTATACAGCTCATTAAATGTAAGGGATTTGCAAAACATGATTGATTTACGCCTGCATCAGAGCCTGACTACTATGAGCTGCCCCAGCTCACTGTGTGGGGCGGTGAGCATGGCGAGGTGGGGAGGACCCTGTTCCCGCCTCGGCACACTTACTCTTTTCTAGGTGAGCGCCCGCCAAGCAGGCAGGGCTAGGGCAGAGGGGCAGAGTGCTAAGCGAATATTAAAATAGGGCAGTGAGCTTATATTTGAGAGAGAGAGAGAGAGAGAGAGAGCGTGCGCACAAGCAGGGGCAGGGGAGTGTGTGTGTGTGTGTGTGTGTGTGTGTGTGTGTGTGTGTGACAATGTGTGTGTGAGTGTGTGTGTGTATCTGTGTGGCGGGAGGGGCAGGGGGAGAAAGCGGGATTCATAAACCTAGAGATGGTAGCATTTTAGAAATGGCATTATTTTCTTTTTCTTTTTGCGGTACGCGGGCCTCTCACTGTTGTGGGCTCTCCCGTTGCAGAGCACAGGCTCCGGACGCACAGGCTCAGCGGCCATGGCTCACAGGCCCAGCCGCTCTGCGGCATGTGGGATCTTCCCGGACTGGGGCATGAACCTGTGTCCCCTGCATCGGCAGGCGGACTCTCAACCACTGTGCCACCAGGGAAGCCCGGCATTATTTTCTTAAAATCAATTTTACAACAAACATTGCTACTTGAACATGCTAAGTTTCTATCAGCATTTTTTTTTTTTTTTGACCAGAGGGAAAAACCTATACTCTGAATACTGAGGTGAGCACATGTAAAACATAAAACCCCAATTAATTCTTCAGCTGATAACTACAAGTAAACTTCTAATTCCCAGCAGGATGAATCTGAAAGAGACAATAAAGTACTGTCTGGTCCTTTTTATAAGGAATGTTAGTAAAAGGAAAACACTGTTTCTTTTCTATAACCACTATAATTACAATTATTTTGATATAGACCATCAAATAAAAGTTATAGCTTTTCTTAACATTATGAAACTGTTGGACCATCACTGGTACATATTAAGACTTACATCTTCTGCCTTTGAGCCTTGATCCTGTAAAGATTTTTGCAATTCTTCAACTTGTGACTGTACTTCTAGAAGTCTTTGATTCACCAGCCTAGAAATCAAAGGTACATTAATTTTCCAAGTTCTGACTAAACTTATGCCTTTTGCCTTAGGTTTTCACATTGGTTCGAGAAACAGTATAATGAGAAAAACAAAGTCTCATGTTACAGTCGTAGTAGCTCACTTTTCTGGTTGTTTTTTGTATTGCTTAAAATGTCTATAATGATATCCAATGCAGTGTTTTGGTGGACACATTTTGTTGAGCTGGTATATTTATACACATATATTTATCTGAAATTCACTTCACTATAGGTTTGTTCAAACTGAGTGTCAGGCACCACACTCAGCATAGTGCTAGCAGACCCTTGCACTCGAATTTAGTGGGGAGACAAAATGTAAAGAAATAAAATACGAGCTAAATACTTCAACACAGCACACAGAGGTACACACAGGAGTGACGGCTGCTCAGAGAAGCTAGGACTGCACCTAACTGCGTGGAGCAGCTGGGCTTCACTTGAATGGAGACCAGACAGTAAATAAAACGCTTATGTGGTTAAGGGTGGAAAGGGGATTCAAGACCGAGAATTCAGCATGTCCAAAGCACACAGAAAGGGAGCGGGTACGAAGAGTTCAGGAACTGTATGGCTCAAGACCAAGTTATGAGGCGAAGGAAGGCTGGAGATGAAACCAGAGGAGAAAAGGAGAGGCTGGGACACCCCTCTGAGAAATGCAAACGTATTTTTATTTATCCTATAATCGGGCCTAAAATTTTGTTGGGATGGAAATAGCGCAGCCAGCCTTTAAAAATGCTGATTCTGGAGCTCAATCCCCATAAATTCTCTAGAACATTAGGATGCAACATTCAGGGGACCAGTAGGTCTTGGACGATGTGGAAGGATCAGACAGTGTTTCAGAAAGATCACGCTGGTGTGAAAGTGGAGGAGACCGTCTGGGAAGCCCCACCGGGGCCGGCACAGTGATCACGCCTCCCCCTAAAACAGAAGGGGGCAGAGGCGGGGTGCACGGAAAATGCAAAGGAATACAAGGAGCAAAAAGTAACTCAGGAGTCCGGTCTGAGTTACCAAGGACCATTTACTGAGAAAGGGAATACAGGAAGAGCAGGCTGAGAAAGAGGCACAAAGGACTTCATTTGGTATTTGTCAAAAATGAAGTGATGAGAGATGCCTGTCGAACAGCTGGACACCTGCACCTGAAGGCCAGCGGGAGGGCTAAGCCGACCCTCCAGACCCAAGAGCCGTTCGGCAATGACTGAAGCCACGAGCATGAGTAACAGTGGCCAGAAAGAACGTGAACCAGCTCGGAGGAGGAACAAGAGGGGCCACGGCAGACCACCAAGCAAAGGGCTGAAAGAGGAGCCTCGCCCTGGACAGCAATCCAAGGACTGGGAGAGGCACAAGCGAGGGCTGTTCCTGAAACTGAGAACAAGTCTGCGGAAGGGGAAACGATCCACAATGAAAACAGTAAAGAGGCGAGGAGAGATAAAGTCCTAACTGCTCCCACTGGACTGGCTAGTGAGTACTTGAGTAAAAGCCAGATTGCTCCCAATTAAGGACAAAACAGGGCAATGAATATTTAGAATCCAAATAGCCAAGAAGTTCAGTAAGAAATTTTTTTTACTCAACAAGTGACAAGAAATTCTTACTGTAAACCTCTAGGTTCTATAATTTAGTGAGAATCACAGTAAAAAGGCAATAAATCTATAATAATAACTGATGTTTTTCACACAAAGGAATCTGTTTTTTCACTCAGTGAAAGAATTATCTGAAAACTCATATTCAATATGGAACAGAGGTACATAAGTACGTTGCTGACTGTAAATTTGTTTAATTTTCTCAGGAAGCAATATGAAAAATATATCAAACTATAAGGCTATTTCAACTATCCATCTTAGACATTTTTGAAATTAATCAGTCAAAAAATATTGTTACTAGGTGGAGGCCATCATAAATGTCATAAAACATAGTCTAACATATCGATTAAGGCATGGAGCATACATGTACACACACATGTATGAACCTATAAAAATATATCTAAATATATACGAAAATATTTCAACTACAAAATAAATGAGGATTATAATGCTGACCTCATGGGGTTGTTTAGAAAACTAAGTAAGATAATATATAAAGGGTGTGCACATAGCAGGTACTCTATAAATGCCTCTACTTTCTTTCTCCCCCTTCAAGGGTTTAGTTAATCAACATTTTAATCCAAGTCTAATTACATATAGTTGTCAAGGGGGTGTAGGGAGAGGGTGAGCTTGAGATCACAACCTACTCTGAGAGGGAAGGGAAGGAGATCACGCGTGCTTCCAGAGAGCTCCCCAAGCCGTTCCAGTACGGCTCCTCTCTCGACCCTTCATGCCTCTCCTTACATTGCTTGAGTTCAACAGGTGTTACAGATTTTAACAAATACCAACTTGTTGGGAAAACTAACTGGAAAGGACTTTGGAGGTTTACTACAAACCTCTCCTTCTAAGGTGACATATGGTGGTGAGCAAATAGTATTTAAGGTCGCACAGTTATGAGACTAAGTAGAACTGAAACTCTGCTTTCTTGGTGCTAACCCAGTGCTGTCAAAGAGTAAGAGGTTAAGGTACAGACCAAGTAATGTAAACACTTACTAAACTCAGTAAGAACAAACTTATGATAACTCACTTAAGAGTAAAGCATCCTGTGAGGAGAAGACAGGGAAAAAAACGTTTTATAAATGTGGCAGAAGATAAACTGGCAAGAAAGAGGTTAAGTAGAGGCTTTGGAGTCTGGTAGCCTGGGTCTCAGCCCAAATTCCTACATGTGTAAAACTTTAATAAAGTAAGACCGCATGTTTAAAACACTTAGCACAATGTTTGGAACAACGCTGGAACATGTTTGGAACAGCAGTTTAATAAATGTTAGCTGCTCGTATTACTAGTATTACTGTTACAGATCATAATACCCACAGATGGCTATAATCTAAAGGTAAGTTATCATCAGTGTTGTAATTTAATAAACAAACACAGCTGTGAATAACAGGGATTTAGGAGGTAACCAGTCATCTACATGCACGAGTCCTCTACGAATGACAGCTAGCTGTTCTATTTTGAAGGAGAAAGAGTAATAGCTGTAAGGTCTGTGACAAACAAGGCAAAGTGTTACAGAAAACGTTGTAGGTGTTGATTCACTGATAAGAAATTAGTGTTGGGAGAAGGCTCTCCCCACTAAGATGCTAAAAGACAGTGGAGGCCAAGGATGAAGGGGGTAACTCAAGGTGCCCTCACCATGGGCTCTGCATGACTGCCTGCTGTTTTCTACAATTCCCATTCCTCCTCCTTCTCTTTTTCCACTTTTTCTAAGTATTTTAAAAAAGTATTCATTATCTATGCTCCTAAGAAATGATATAAAAATGTCTCCTTACATTTATGCTTAATTATGCTCTAATAATCACCCTGGTATTTACAGTGTGCTGATTCTCCCTCAGCAGCTTTAAAAATTAAAGTTACAGGAGGAAGGGTAGGATATGTAAAACTATCGTAACAATTTTGACTCTCAAGACTGACTCACACCTGGGAAATGCCAAATCAATCAGGCAGAATAAGCAAAGAATCTGTAATATCACAAAAACTGTGAAACTATTTATAAAATTGTCAAATCCCTCACAAATCACAGAATATCACAGCTCTAAGGAAAAGAAAAGACATCATAGGTCTGGTATTTAAGAAACATTTCCAAAAAGGAAAAGAATGAGAGGATTGTCACAATAAAACATAAAAGTAGCCCTTGCCAGCACAAGCTACTGGTTTAAAAGTAGTTTGGACAAACTGCCTACTGCAACACTCTTAAAACTTACAAGCAGAAAAGTGATGTTTTGTTAAATTTGCAGATTCTAAATTCTCAAAATAATTGAATTGTTCATAAAATGGATGACTTCCTATCAGAGTCACAAGAAATAACAGATTAAAAAAAAAAAGCCCTATCAATTGAATCATGATGGATCCTACTGTTTTCCTCATACCAGTCAATTCTTTGAAACATTAGCTTGTAAAAACAGGGTAAACTCTACTAATATAAGCATGACTACGAAGTAAAATTGTCTCGAAAGACTGTGAATAAATCGTGACTTTTTTTAATCCTCTAGTTTTAATTAGTGATTAAAAAGGGAAAGTGGTAGGACTTTGGTATCATTTTGCCAGAAGACAAGAGCTAAAGACGGGAATGCTATTACAGAGAGACTATACTTTTGGGCAAATTTGCCCGTAAGTGGAAAAAAGTACTCTTGAAATGAAATGGAATAACACACTTTCACTTTTCAAACCACAACTCAAACCTTTGTTTAAGGGAATCAAAATCAAGGTAAATAGAGAAAACCGGTGTCTAAGCTGCTGCCACATGCCTCCTACCTGTTCTCTGTCTCCAGTTCATTCTTGCGTAGGCTGGCATCATCTAGAAGGCTCTGCAATAAGGCGATTTTTTCATTGTCTGAACC
Organism: Globicephala melas; assembly: GCF_963455315.2. Lineage (NCBI taxonomy): Eukaryota > Metazoa > Chordata > Mammalia > Artiodactyla > Delphinidae > Globicephala > Globicephala melas. Next base: position 33,297,106 of record NC_083334.1, on the reverse strand, counting down.
CTCTTGGTTAATTTTTAACATCTTATTCTCATGCTGAAGACGAATAAGTTTCTCCCTGAGAGCAGAAGAAAAACAGATTAACGTAGTTATCAAAATCCAGCTATGCACTGTTATAGATTTAATACATAGAACAGAAATGAAAAACAAAGTACCTGGAAAAAATTTAGCTCCTGTTGTAACTGGCTGAGACATTACATTTCAGGTCTTAAGCACTTTCTTTTTAGAATGGACAATCTGAAGATAACAGAATCCCCATACAGCATGACTTGTAATGAATGAGGTTTCAAAATCCTATTTCCTTTCTGATTTAAGCATTTAAGCTGTGAATGATTTAAGCACTTAAGCTGTGAATGCACCTATGGTATTTGTTCTTTGATTCTCGTCAACAAAACATCATCTCTAATGCTATGCTCTTACATTACCAATAATTTGGTGGCAAGATGTAACATTCAACGAAGAATGCCTTCAAGACATGCAGTCCATCCATTCCTGTAGATACGGTAAACCTGTAGTCTTGTAACAAGACAGATTATCAGAGCCAGGTTACTGGACTGCATTGTTTTGGGCTCTTTGCGTGATGCCAAATGCTTACACTGAGGGATGCTAAAAGCAACAGCCACACAAAAATTGCCACTGTGAATACTGCAGGGATGATATAATTGAACATTAATTCACATGACAATATCATTGAAGATATACGTCTTGAAGATAGAATTCGTCCTTTATGTTAGAGAGGGTCATCTCTAGAGGGCCGCATGAAGAAGATATTACTATCCATACCAGATGCTATGAAAAACTGTGCTTCTCATGGAAAAAGAAAAAAAAGCGAATATCAAACACAAAAAAAACATTCTGCTCTTATTTTGTAAACACTGTAAACCTTATAAAATACTTTAACTTTTTCTATTGAAAAGATGAGAGTCAAATCTGTAACCCAACTCAAGCAGTTACACAGAACTTGATATATTTTGTAAACTGAAAAAAATGACTTCATCATATTTGTCAATTACAAAGTAAAACAAGCTCATTGTAGGGTGAAAAAAAGATAAATGAGAAGAAAATACAAACCCTCCATAACCCTGCAGTGCAAAATAATTACTGTTGAAATACAGCCTTCTAACTTTATGCATACGTACAAACATGCAAACACTTGTAAAAATGAATCTCACAGTACCTGTTACACTGGTATCTGCTATTTACACTTAACTTTTCACAATCTTTTCATAGCATTAAATTTTATACTTTAATATTTTAAATGACATGTTAAAGTATATAGACGATCATTATTTAATTCATGCCCAATTATTGGGCATTTAGATTATTACCAATTTTGAACTTCAACATGTTATTAATGATTAGCTTTATAAATATCCTTTTGTGTATATCCTTGGGTATTTCCTCAGAATTAATTCTCAGACAAGTAATTTTTCTGTCAAAAGATAGGCACATTTTTTAGACAACATACACATTCTGCCAAACTGCTCAAAAGAAAAGTTGTACAACCACAAGAAAAAAAATTTTTTGGTAATTATGTGTGGTGATGTATATTAACTAGACTTAATACGGTAATCATTTCACAATATACACACATAGCAAATCATTATGTTGTATACCTAAAGTTGTTACACAGTTATATGTCAATTATATCTCACTTGAAAAAGATTGTATCACTTTAATCTTTTACTCCTAGTTTATGAGGTTTCCAATTTCTCCATACCCTTAACATCAGTGAAAATCATCACTTTTAACAGATTTTTGCAAACTGGAAGAGCAAATTTCATTATGCATCAAGAATACTGATCCATTGTCTATATATACATTGAGAAATTTCATCTTTGTACTATTTCATTTTCTTGATAGCTCTTCTAGACGTATTCTAGACACAGAGAATTTTTTTTTTTTTTTTTTTTTTGCGGTACGCGGGCCTCTCATTGTTGTGGCCTCTCCCATTGTGGAGCACAGGCTCCGGACGCGCAGGCTCAGCGGCCATGGCTCATGGGCCCAGCCGCTCCACGGCATGTGGGATCTTCCCGGACCGGGGCACGAACCCGTGTCCCCTGCATCGGCAGGCGGACTCTCAACCACTGCGCCACCAGGGAAGCCCCACAGAGAATATTTTAATTTGTATTGAGTAATACTCAATAAAAACCATTTTATTTGTTGAATTTTTATCATTGTTCTTTTGTCTCAGAACTTAAAAATCTAACTGCATTACCTATAAGCTTCCTTAAAATTTGTTTTTTGGACATAACCATTTATTTATAAATATTCATAAAAATAAGTGTATTTATTCATTCAACAAACTTTATTGGTCCAATAATAAAGTACCATGTCAGATGGCAGAAAAGTAAAAGGTATACAAGATGCTTCCAGAATTGGTGTTCCATTATACACCTTTTGTCTGTCCTTCTTAAACAAATGCCAACAACAAAAACCTTTGTCTTCATTTATTCAATAAGTATTTCAATGCCTATTGCAACTTTCACAGTTTATAAAACTTTTACACAACCATTATTTTAGTTAATACCTCCAACGATGTTATGAAGGATCAAGGCTAGTGTCAATTTAAAAAGGGGGCAAATTAGCCCGAAAAAGGTAAAAGCAATATTCAGGATTACTCATTCACCTTCTGATGGACAGCTGGTGCCTCCCTATCAATTTTTCATTCTTAAACATAAAGCCAGGCATATATTGAAATAAATGGAATATTTTAAATGCTATGATTAAATACAAATGTAAGGTACTACTGAGGGAAGAGTAGTAGAGATGAGGAGATGCTTCCTCCTGTCTGTACATTCTGTCTTTCCCAGACCATTCCCTGTACTGGAGTAATAAATCTTAGAGACTAATTTTTTTTTTTTTCTGTATGTGGGCCTCTCACTGTTGTGGCTCCGGATGCACAGGCCCAGCGGCCATGGCTCATGGGCCCAGCCGCTCCACGGCATGTGGGATCCTCCCGGACCAGGGCACGAACCCGTGTCCCCTGCATCGGCAGGCGGACTCTCAACCACTGCGCCACCAGGGAAGCCTGGGACTAATTATTTTGCAGGCTGATGGCTAAGCATAACCTTTGTCTTTGGGCCACGTGGTTTCACTGCTAAATGTCTGCTGAGGATGCCCAAGCACAGATATATTAGTTTACTGAGTATATGTGAGACACTGTCCTCCCAAAGAGAGAAATCAAGTCTCTGTGGGGACAGCTGAAGAAAGCCCCTAATATCCTAAATCATGGACATCTAACCTCGAGTTCGCGTTGAAAGTGTTAGCGATAAAGAAAAGGAACTGGTCCTCTATACCACAGAGTAGTACGTTTTCTCCAAGAATATTGTGCAGTGTGGCTGTGACCTTCACCATCTCCTTACCTGATTTCAGGTGTGATGATCTCTGCTGCCAGACTATCTGAAGATTCCTGACTTCCCAGAGGCATTAACCCTGTAAACAAACAATCATGGGTGCAAGGTTAAGAGAGGGCACAGCTACCTCCTTTAGTTCCTATATGAACTCCTACTTTGAGCATTAATTTTAACAGCTAAAATCTTTAATTCAAGTAAAAAACCATGTCACACTTGCCTTACATGATTGCCTTACAACATTATTATTATATCATTTTAACACTTTTTAAGGGTACAACTGAGTGGCACTAAGTCCCATGTTGGCGCTAAGGCACTATGTTGTGGAACCATCACTACTATCTATTCCCAAACTCTTTCATCACTCAAAACGTAAATTCTGGAACCATTAAGCAGTAACTCCCCATTACTTTCTCCCTCAGCTCCTCGTAACTTTAATCCCAATTTCTGTCTGTCTAAATGAATTTGCCCATTCTAGACGCCTCACACCAATTAGTCCTTTTGTGTCTGGCTCACTTCACCTAACATAATGTTTTCAATAGTCATCTATGTTGCACCATTTATCACAACTTCTTTATATGGCCAAATAATATCCCATTATACATACATATCACATTTTCTTTATCCATGTATCTGTCTATGGACACATGGGTTGTTCCCACCTTTTGGCTATTGTGAATAATGCTGCTATGAACATTGGTATACCAGGATGTGGTTGAGTCCTTGCTTTGATTCTTTTGTATATACACTTCGGAATGGAATTTCTGGATCATATGGTAACTTTTTAAAGAACCACCAAACTCTTCCGCAGTGGCTGACCCATTTTACGTTCCCACCAGCAAGGCAGGAGGGCTCCGACTTCTCCACACCCTCACCAACACTTGTCACTTTCCTTTCTTTCTTTTTTTATAGTAGCCATCCTAATGGGTGTGAAGTGGTATCTCACTGTGGTTTTGCTTTGCATTTCTCTAATGACTAATGATGTTGAGCACTGTTTCATGTGCTTACTGGACATTTGTATATCTTCTTTGGAGAAATGTCTATTCAAGTCCTTTGCTTGTCTGTGAACTGCAAAGGACTTTTGCAGTTTCTTTTTGTTGTTGAATTGTAGAAGTTCTTTATACACTCTTGACATCAATCATCTATCAGATAAATGATTTGCAGGTATTTTCTCCCATCTTGTGGGTTGCCTTTTCACTATGTTGATAAGTGTTCTTTGAAACACAAAAGTTTTTAATTTTGTTGAAGTCCAATTTACCCATTATTTTTGTTGCCTGTGCTTTTGGTATCAATTCCAAGGAATCACTGCCAAATCCAACATCATGATGATTTTCCTCTATGTTTTTTTAAAATTTTATAGCTTTAGCTCTTACATTCAGGTCTCTGATCCATTTTGAGTTCCTTTTTTGTATATGGTGTAAGGGTCCAACTTCATGCTTTTGGATGTGGACATACAGCTTTCCCAGCACAATCTGTTTGAAAGACTTTCCTTTCCCCCACTAAGTGGTCTTGACACTCTCGTTGAAAATCAATTTATTGCATATGTGAGGGTTTATTTCTAGGCTCTCTATTCTACTCCATTGGTCTATATATCTGTCCTTATACCTACACATACTGTTTTGATTACTCTAACTTTATACTAAGTTTTGAAATCAGGAAGTATGAGTGCTCAAGCTATTTTTTTTTTTCTTTTTCAAGATTGTTTTGGCTATTCAGGATCCCTTGAGATTCCATATAAATTTTAGTCTGGGTTTTTCTATTTCTGCAAAAAATGCTGTTGGTATTTTGATAAGGACTGCACTGAATCTGTAGGGTTTTTTTTAATATAAATTTATTTATGTTATTTATTTTTGGCTGCGTTGGGTCTTCATTGCTGCGCTCAGGCTTTCTCTAGTTGCAGTGAGCGGGGGCTACTCTTGGTTGCGGTGCGCGGGCTTCTCATTTCGGTAGCTTTTCTTGTTGCAGAGCATGGGCTCTAGATGCACAGGCTTCAGTAGTTGTGGCTCACAGGCTCTAGAGCACAGGCTCAGTAGTTGTGGCTCACGGGCTTACTTGCTCCACGGAACATGGGATCTTCCCAGACCAGGGCTCGAACCCGTGTCCCCTGCATTGGCAGGCGGATTCTTAACCACTGTGCCACCAGGGAAGCCGCCTGTAGATTGTTTTTGGTAGTACTGTCATCTTAACAATATTAAGCCTTAAATGAACATGCGATATCTTCCCATTTAGGTTTTCTTTAATTTCTTTCAGCAGTGCTTTGTCGTTTTCAAGGTACAAGTGTCTCCCTGGTTAGATTTATTCCGAAATATTTTATTCTTTTTAATCCTATTGTAAATGGAATTGTTTTCTTAATTTACTTTTCATATTGTTCATTGTTAGTGTATAGAAACGTAACTCATTTTTGTGGGTTGATTTTATATCCTGTAAATTTGCTGAATTCATTTTATTAGTTCTCAGAGCTTTGTGTGTGTGTGTGTGTGTGTGTGTGTGTGTGTGTGTGTGTAATTTTTAAAGGGTTTCAACATATAAGATCACGTCATCTGCAAACAGAGATGATTTTAGTACTTCCTTTACAATTTAGATTTTTTTTTCTTTGTCTAATTGCTCTGGCTAGAAGATCCTATACTACATTGAACAGAAGTATAGAAGTGCTGGTCGCAGGCATCATTGTCTTATTCCTGATCTTAGAGGAAAAGCTTTCGGTCTTTCACCACTGTGTATGAAGTTAGCTGTGGGTTTTTCATATGGCCTTTATCAAGCTGTAGAAGTTTCCTTTCTAGTTCTCCTCCTAGTCTATTGAGTTTTTTTATGATGAAAGGGTGTTGGATTTTGTCAGTTGCCTTTTCTGCATCAGTTGAGATGATCATGTGGTTTTTTTCCCCTTCATTCTATTAATGTGGTATATACTACACTGATCTCTATGTCTTTCCATATGTGAGTTTCATGCTGTTCAATTACAGTAGTTTTATAGTAACTTTTGAAATCAGAATGTGTAAGTTCTCCAACTTTTTATTTTTTAAGATTATTGTTTTGGTTATATAGTGGCTCCTTCGTTTTTTTATATAAATTGTACAATCAGCTTGTCAATTTCTACAAAAAAGTCTGCTGAGAATTTGATTGGGATTGCATTGAATCTTTAGACCAATAAGAAGAGAACTGTAGTCTTAACTACAGTGCTTTTTCCAACATCTGAATGTGGAATGTCTTTACATTTATTTAGATCTTTAATTTATCTTAGTAATGATTCATAGTTTTCAGTGTAGAAATCTTGCATTCCTTTGTTAAACCTATCTCTAAGCAGTTTATTCTTTATCATACTATTATAATTTCATTTTCAGATTGTATACTAGTACTACATAGAAATATAATTGGTATTTGTATACTGACCTTGTATATTGAGACCTTGCTGAACTCATTTATCAGATCTATGATTTCTTACATCCTCTTTTCCTTTCTGGATGCCCTTTATTTCTTTTTCTTGCCTGACTGCACTGGCTAGAACCTCCATGTTGAATAGAAGTGGCAAGACTGAACAGCCTTGCCTTGTTCCTGATCTTAGGGAAAAGCATTTAGTCTTTCATCATTAAGTATGAGGTCAGCTGTAGGGTTTTCATAGACGTCCTTTACTAGGCTGTAGAAGTTTCCTTCTATTCCTAGATTGCTAAGAGTGTTTATCATGACATTTACAAAACAGAAACAGACTCACACACTTAGAGAACGAACTTATGGTTAACAAAGGGGAGAGTGGGGGGCGGTGATAAATTAGGAGTTTGGGATTGGCAGATGCAAGCTACTGTGTATAAAACAGATAAACAACAAGGTCCTGCTGTATAGCACAGGGAAGTACATTCAATATCTTGTAATAAACCACAATGGAAAAGAATACAAAAGAGAATGTACATAAATGTATAAATGAATCACTTTGCTGTCCACCAGAAACTAACATAACATTGTAAATTAACCATACTTCAATTAAAAAAAAATTTTGAAAAAAGAATGTTTATCATGTATGGTGCCACCTACTTTTTCAACTTAATGATATAACATACCCAGCCCTCCACGGCAGGCATATATAAGATATACTTCATTCTTTTTAATGGCTCTAAAGTATACAGTTGAATGAGAATGCCATTCCTGTACTGCTGAACTTTTATGTTGGTTCTAAATTTCACTATTATAAATGATGTTTTAGTTCATAGGGTAAATTTTCAGAGCAAAAATGCTAGCTCAAGGATATATACATGAGGGACTCCCCTGGTGGCACAGTGGTTAAGACTCTGTGCTCCCAATGCAGGGGGCCCGGGTTTGATCCCTGGCCAAGGAACTAGATCCCACATGCATGCCACAACTAAGAGTTTGCATGCCACAATTAAGGAGGCTGCCTGCTGCCACTAAGACCTGGTGCAACCAAATAAATAAATATTAAAAGAAAAAAAGGATATATACATGAATAAGGTTTAAAGGTAATAAAGAAACACGTGAAAGCTTACATAAGATGGCCTCCCTTTTCTTGATGATACAGGACCTAAGAATTAAAGCATTAAGGTTCAAGGCTAGAGTCTCAAAATTTTGGGAAAACTCATGTAGAATTGACTAGAGATACATGAAAGGACTACCAAGCAGCAACAAGGATCCAATTATGATCAGAAATCATTTGTCTTTTGGTGAGGACAGTCAAGAAAGATGTATAATTTTCTCAAAAGCAAAAATAAACAAGTGGAACTACCTCAAACTAAAAAGCTTCTGCACAGCACAGGAAACCATGAAAAAAATGAAAAGGCAACTTACCAAATGGAAGAAAATATTTGCAAGTCAGTTATCTGATCGGGGTTAATATCCAAAATATATAAAGAACTCATATATCTCAATAGCAAAAAAACCCAAACAATCCAATTAAAAATAGGCAAAGGATCTGAATAGACATTTTCCCAAAGAAGACATACAAATAGCCAACAGGTACATGAAAAAGGCTCAATATCACTAATCACCAGGGAAATACAAATCAAAACCACAATGAGCTATCACCTCACACTTGTTAGAACAGCTATTATTAAAGAGACCAGAAATAACAAGTGTTGGTGAGTATGTGGAGAAAAGGGAGCCCTTGCGCCCAGCTGATGAGAACGTAAATCGGTGCAGCCGCTATGGAGAAGAGAGCTGGGGTGTGGGGGTGGGCTAAATGGGTGAAGGGGGTCAAAAGGTCCGAACTTCCAGGTATAAAATAAGTAAGTCACGTGGATGTAATGTATAGCATGGTGTACATAATAATACAGTATTGTATATTTGAAAGTCACTAAGAGAGTAGATCTTAAAAGTTATCACAAGAAAAAAATGTTTTTCAACTATGTATGGGGACAGATGTTAGCTAACTAGACTTACTATAGTGACCATTTTGCAATACATACAAATATCGAATCATATTGTACATGTGAAACTAAGAGTATAATATTATATGTCAATTATACCTCAGTAAACAAGAAAGAAAAGGAAAAAACCAGAAAGATACATAATTTTTTTTAGCTGGCCTTGGTAATCTGGAGTACAGAATAAAACTAATTAGGGCTTGAAATAAGTCAAGAGGATAAGGAAAGACAGTGGTGATGAGAACACAGTTGAAATGGCTGGTATGCAGGCTGGGTGAGCTGGAAAAGGTGGTGATCAGTAGACGATCAGCAGAGACTACAGAGGGGGCTGAAGGTGGATGGAGCAGATGAGCAGGTTTGGTAGAAGCAGTGAGGAGGGGAAAAGGAGGCTTTTGTTGGAGTGGGAGTGAACAGAGGGTGAAGCTCTGTAAGTCAGCAACCAGGTCCTGCATCCCTCGAGTGGTAGAAGGTAAACCCTCAGCTAAGTGCTGCTCCTTTCCTGTGAGAAGGAGAAGGTTTCTACTTTGGATGTTAAGTCCCTTAGTGAATTGATACCCACCTCACATCTCAGCCGAGAAAAATCACTGATGTATAAAGTCTGATACACCTCTAAAGAGGTCACTAAAAACTTTTCAGGTGTATTATTAACAGAGATGATTTAACAAATGTTTATGCTTTTGATTTCATAAAACCCAAACATTTAAATTTAATTAAAATTAAAAAGTAGGCAAGTAAATCCAGTCCCGTAACTACAGTCATAAAATCTGGGTAACAGTTCAAAATCTGTATCAATCTCATGGCCTCTTTACCAAATTCAAGTTCTCGTCTTTGGCGCAATCATCTTAAAATGAATCTAATATTTTTCCTGATACTATCAGAAATAAGTAACCTTGCTTGGGCTACTGAAATGTTGCTACCTTGAGTTGTGAGTTGCCCTTCTTGAGCCTGAACACAACGAAGCTCTTCGATGGTTTCCTTCAGAGAATCCCTTTCTGTTCTTAACCTCTGGAGGGACATTAAGAATGAGGAAAGTTAGCTTCAAGCTTTACGAGTTTACTCATCAGTGGTCTTTGCCTTACCTAATAGAATGATAAACAGTGGTGAACATGGACATGTTACACTTTTTGACCTTCTACAGAAAGATCACAAAAGGAAACGATTACACGATTTTTTTCCCGTTTAACAATATTGAGTATCTACTACGAGCAAGGCAGGATCCTATCAGTTAATCATAAGAAACAAAACCACCTACTCCATCTTTAACAATGAGTACCTTATTATGTAAATAACTTTCTTTTCATGAAACATAAAAGATCAAACAACACAAGTCATGACAAAGTAAAAGTATTTTAAAAAGCTTCAAAATATGCTGAAATATTCATAAATCATGTATATTCATAAATCACGACAAAGTAAAAATATTTTAAAAAGCTTCAAAATATCCTGAACAACAAAAAGAATTGTGTCTTCATATAGAAAACAGAAAAGCTACATAAATTTCTAGAAATTCACAAGTAAGACAAAGGAAAAGAAGCAACAGTGGTAGAAAAGTTAAATATATTAAAAAGAAATTAGAATAGCAATCTTTTATTTTAGATCTATTTCTGAAACACAAATGTAAATCTTTTATAATTAAAAAAAAGATCTCAAATTTTCAAATTTATAAATAGAAGCAGAAATTAATGTAGGCAAAACATGAATTAAATATCATTTTCTTAACCTCAGCACTGCTCAAAACCAAAATACCTAATATATATACTCACATCCTTTTCTTTTTGAAGACTGTCAACTTTTTCTTTTAGCCGCTTATATTCAAAATCTAATTTATCTGCTTTCTTCGATTCTTCAGATAATCTATTTTGCAGTTCTACTACCTGTATAGAAAGGTACCATTAATTTTTATAATTTGAAACATTAGAAATTATTATTATTTTCTACAGATCTATGAAAAGTCTCTACAGATCTATGAAAAGTCTCTCTACAGATCTATGAAAAGTCTACAGATCTACGAAAAGTCTCTCCCCAAAAAATACTCAAAAAAATACACATGATACGGGAGCCTAACCCAATGGAGAGAACCAGGTACAAAAATCTGCCCAGATTCTATGGGTTCTAAAACCAGATCATCCAGAGGAACAAATGTTCAAAACTATGAAAACCTACAGGACTTCCACTTCCTGTAACACAGGAAACTGCAGTCTGGGAACCCTTTTAGCATGAAGCAAAAGAAATGCTAGGGGAAAAGAATACAACTGCCTCGCTAGGCTTATAACAAAGTAAGGGAAATCCTCAGGGGTTAAAAGTGGAGCAGGAAGTTTGTGAGGATGCTATGGGCAGTGTGAGATGCCACCTGGCAATACCAGGAACCCAGGCCTTTAAAACTATCGGGAGACAGGCTGCTGTTAAACTACCTCGGACTCTAATAAAAGGTGGTGAGTCAGTAAACAGGTAGGTTAGGAAAAAAAAATCCATCAGCTGGCAAAATCAATAAGGAAACCTGCCCATCTTAAAGTGAGTGTTCTGGGCTTTAAAAAGTGTAACTTGAAAATGTGTAACCACAGCCTGCAAATGCATGGATTTATGCTTGAATTTTTACCACATGCCTTGTCTGGCAAATCCTAAGGCAGGCAATTAATTTAAAGTCGTCCTGATTGGTAATGCTGTGGAAAATCTGGCATAAGAAAAACATACATTGTCTGGAGAAACACAACCTCAACCAGGTCCCCAGTATTCCCAAAGGTAAAGATGAGCCAAATGACAGAGCAAAATCTAAAATTACAAAAGTCTTAAAGAAATAATACACTATGAACAACAGTCAGCAGAAAAACATTAACAGCACTAACAACAATAAAATAGTAGAATAAGACCTCTAAGGATTTCAAATTGGAGTTACCAGACATAAAATACTAGGTTTAATACTTTTAAATAAAGAAATCTAAATTATAAAAGGAATAAAAGACCACCAATATGATCAAGCAGGTTTGAAAGAGCACCCAAAGAGAAACTGCAGAAAGAAAAATATTATACTGAAAAATAAAATATATTAAGCTCCAGATCAGAAACAGATAGAGAATTAGTGTATTACACTACAATAATTGTAAGTGCAGATTTCTTTTTTATTTATTCTGTTTGTAATTCACTGTTAATACTAAATCTGATGTCCTTCATCAATTCTGAAAAATATTCAGCCATTCTTTCCTTCAAATAATGTCCTACAATTCTTTCCATTCTTTCCTCTGGAACTCTAATTAAATCATTTCTTATTTTAATTTTATACCCTTTAATCACATTTATAGTTTCTTTGGGCTACATTTATTTTTGGTAATTTCTCAGTCCAACTTTGTTATATGTTGAAAATTTTCATAATGAAATGTTGGGAAAAAAGGTATTCACCAAAAAAAACTTGCCAGACATTCATGGTGTACAGGGTTGCTCTACTAAAACTTCTCTAATTTATTATATTAAGCTAGTACAATTTTTTTTTTTTTTTTTTTGCGGTACGCGGGCCTCTCACTGTTGTGGCCTCTTCCATTGCGAAACACAGGCTCTGGACGCGCAGGCTCAGCAGCCATGGCTCATGGGCCCAGCCGCTCTGCGGCATGTGGGCTCTTCCCAGACCAGGGCACGAACCCGTGTCCCCTGCGTCGGTAGGTGGACTCTCAACCACTGCGCCACCAGGGAAGCCCGTAAGCTAGTACAATTTTGATGCCAAAATCAGAAGACAAGGAAAGCACGAGATAGAAAACTTTAAGTAGACAAATCATAGAGGCAAAATATTCCAAGTAAAATGAACAAAGCAAATTTAACTATGTGAAACCACAAATAAATCTGCTATGACTAAACTAAGTTTATCTCAGGAATGCAAGGATGCTTTAAACATAGAAATCCATTAATATAATTCATCAGATTAATAGAAAGAAGCAGCAGCATAGGAGTCTCTCAATAGGTGTAGCTGATTAAATTCAACATCCATTTAAGATAAACACCTGTGCAAATTAGGAATACAATGAAATTTTGTTATCCTGATGAAAGGTGGCTACAAAACCTATAGCAATCCTTACAATATACTGGTAAAACATTTAAAGCACTGTGTATGAAATCAACAAGAAATGGTTGCCTATTATTATTGCTTCTATTAAAGGCTGTACTAAAGGTCAGCCATGTTGATTAAGAAGAAAAAAAGGGTATGCCATAGAAAGAAACAAAATGGCTTTTATTTGTACAAAATATGACTTCTGCCAAAAGAACTAATAGACATTATTAGAAATAATATGGGTGGGCTTCCCTGGTGGCGCAGTGGTTGAGAGTCCGCCTGCCGATGCAGAGGACACAGGTTCGTGCCCCGGTCCGGGAAGATCCCACATGCCGCGGAGCGGCTGCACCCGTGAGCCATGGCTGCTGAGCCTGCGCGTCCGGAGCCTGTGCTCCACAACGGGAGAGGCCACAACAGTGAGAGGCCTTCGTACCGCAAAAAAAAAAAAAAAAAAAAAAAAACAGAAATAATATGGGAATTTGGCAAGATTGTAAAATCAACATATAAAAACCAATTTAATCACATAAATGAGCAACACATTGAAAATGGTATCTTTTCTTTTTCTAACTGCATTTACAAAAGCAACCAAATACATAAAGTACTAAGAGTAACTATAATATAATATGTGCATGATATTTATAAGAAAATTATAAAACTTAATTGAAAGACACTGAAGATCTAAATAAATGGAAAGATACTATATTCATTGATAGGAACATTTACTGTCATAAAGATGTCAATTCTTCCTAAACTGATCAACAGATTCAATGTAATTCCAATTTCCAAAGATTTGGGGTTTAAAGGGAACGGAAAGGGCCAAGAATAGACAAACAATTTTGAAAAAGAACAGGGTGCGGGTATCTGTACTACCCAAATATCAAAATTACTAAAGATCTATAGATGATAAGAGAATGTTTTGGTGTTAGAGTAGACAAACAGACCAATGAAACAGAAGAGATCGCCATAAACAAACCCACATATAACATGGTAACTTTAGATATATGATAAGATAGAATTGTAGGGCACCGCAGAAGAGACTGATTATTAAATAAAAGCTGCTAGGTTGACTGGTTGTCCACAAAGACGAAAAATATCAAATGGATCCCTACCTCACACCCTATATGAAAATCAATTTCTTGTGGATTAAAGACCTAAATGTACAAAACAAACTTTAAACCTCTGTAAAGAAAACAGAGATTAGTGTTACATCTTTATATAGGAAATGACTTCTTAACTGAGACATAAAAAGCACAAATCATACACCTGAAATTAACAAAACACTGTAAATCAACTATACTCCAATAAAATTTTTTTATAAAAAGCACAAATCATAAAGAAAAAGGTATTTAAAGTTCATCATGTTAAAATTATCAATCTCAATAAAAGTAAAAGGACAGGTCACAGACTGCTAGGAAATAAAGGCAACATGTGACAAAAGATTAATACCAGGAACAAATAAAGAACTTTTAGAATCAATAAAAGAAATAATCCAACTTTAAAAATGAATAAAAGATAAAAATAGGCAGTTCACAAAAGAAATGTGATCAGTAAATATATTTGCAATTAGGGTAACGCAAAGTATAATCATAAGGAGACATCATTTCAAATCCATCCTTCAACTGGCAAAATTTCAAGTCTGATAATACTATGTGTTGGTGATGATGTGGAGCAACAAGAATTCATACAAACTGCCTGCTGGTAATAAAATCACAGTGGAGGACATTTGGCAATATCTAATTAAATGAAGACTCTCTAAGGAAGATATTCCACATAGTTGTAAAACTTCCACACATGTATCGAAGAGGACACGTTCAGTACTATTCACAGTGGCCTTTCTTGCAATATTAAAGAAAAAGATAAAACATCCTATATGTCCTTCTCCAGAAAAATGGATAAATGTGGTATTGTCACTCAACAGGATACTACAGATTGGTACAAGTGAATGGGATAAAGCTACAACGATCAACAAAACAAATCTCACAAATACCACTGAGCAAAAGCAAATCGCAGAAGAGAACTTTCACTATATCATTATATAAAGTTTTGAAATGTCAAAAGTGTTATAAGATTTTAGGGATACACACACACATATATGTATGTGTGTGTGTATGTACAGGGAAGAATAAAGAGATGCGTAGGCACAAAACCCACAAAATAGGCTAGTGGTTACTGCGATGAGGAGGGGGAGGGTGTTTTGTTTATTAAGCATGGATATTTATTGTATTATTTTTTTACTTTTGTGTATTTCTCAAGTATTACACAATAAATTAAAAATAATAAACAATAAAAGGATCTGCTATAGAGACCAACCAATAAGCCCTGGATAAGAACTAAGTTTCATAGGTGAAAAACCGAATACCATGAAAACAAGTCAGTGGACTCTGATAAGCCAGCATTACACTGGAGAGCTCAGCTGGAAACGGCGTTAAGAAATTGTGCTGCTCTCCTTACCTGTCTCTTATACGTCTCGAGTTGACTTCGAGCCGCGTTGGCTTTTCTCAGCTCCTCCTCTAGGCTAACTGTGTTCTGCATATACATAGTATTCTTCTCTTCTAAGAGTTTAACCTGACGCCTCAAATCACCAAGATCTTCTAGCTTCTTTTTATATGATTCCACTTGGCCTTCTAGTTTAGACACTTTATCAGAAGAATGTCTAGAATGAGATGGGAAACCAGAAATCACACACACATCCGCAATGGTAAAGCTGCTGTAGGCAGTGCTAAACCAAGCGGATTGCCAGGAAGTAACACGTTCTAATGAAATTATAAGACCAAAGGTGAGTCCAGCTTAGTTTTTTGTGCAGGTTCAAAAGTATGACCAAAATTACAGCAAAATTTATAATAGACAACATTATAAAATTTAAGGAATGCAAGTAGGAGGGGGTAGCCAACAGAGTCACATGTAGCACAAAAGCAAAATGAATTGTACACTGTCCAAATAATTTGGCAATTAGGCTGTTATTAGTGACCAGAGGAACAGCTGTTTTGGTGGAGCAGTGGGGCAGGCAGTGGTGAATTTTAGTGGGTTAAGGAAAGAATGTAAACTTTACCTTGTGTAATCTAAATTTGTTCTGGAGGGAAGGAGAGAATAATAGGTCTCTCACTTTTTCTAAGATAAGAGGGATAGAAACATATAAATGTATGCTAAGGAGGCAGATTCAAATGTGAAGGGAAATGACAACTGATGTAGCACAGTCCCTGCAGAAGCAAGAAGGGTTGAGACCCAGAGCATTGAAGGATAGCACTGGACAGGAGGACGAGTAACAGGTCTGCACTCTAGAAGCAAAAGAGAAAAGATGGGCGCGAATGCAGGAGAAACAGCACATGGAGGGTCCATAGGTCATGGCCTCGTTCCTCAGTGCAGGAGACAATGTCATCTACTGAGACTGAAGCACAGGAGACGTGTGGTGGGGTCAGTCAGGTGAGAAGAGTTATGAAAATACATAGCAGCTATGAGAGAAACGGGAGACAGAGCAATCTACGGATGAGCAGTAGAACAGTGGACCAGTGCTAGGAGCCCACATGGATGGGCAGTAGAATGGTGGACCAGTGGGAGGAGCCCACACGGATGGGCAGTAGAGTGGTGGACCAGTGGGAGGGGTCCATACGGATGGGCAGTAGAGCGGTGGACCAGTGGGAGGGGACCAGTGGAGAGTAAGATCACTAGTCTGCAGTAGGACAAAACTACCTCACTGTGATTTTCCCTGTTTGTTCTCAGCATTCAAAGAGCAAACGCATAAAACATAGATGGTTGGAATGATCCAACAGAGCATAGATTACACAAGCAGAATGGTGCAGAAACGAGGTGGCAGGGAGTGAGGTGCCCAGTGAGAGAACAGTTGAGTCCAGCAAGGAAATGAGCCATGTGTGTGGGTGTGACGGTATCCGAGAAAGAGGAAGACCAAGTGACTGAAGGACGCAAAATTAAAGAACAGGAGTAGTAATGAGAAAAGCTCAGAGCTACGCAAGTATGAAGTGGTGGCCAGAGGTTAATTTCTATTTAACAAACATTTATATACAGCACTTATTTGCCAGATACTGTTCCAAGTGCTTACAAATATCACCTCACTTAATTCCACATGTCAGTCTGAGGTAGGTATGTGTGTTATTTCCATCTTACAGATGAGAAAATGGTTCCATAGAGGTTGACTAAACGGCAGCACTGGGATCTGAACCCATCTTCCTGTGCTCAAAGACCCTAGAGTTTGTAAAATCGGTGGCAGAACTGTTCTGGGGGATCACAGGTGTGAGATTCTACAAAGATGGGAAGGTTGTCTACCTAAGAACGTCTATTTCATCTTTTAGAGACTGAGCGTCATCTGCCAAAGTGGTCAGTTCATCGTTCTGCTGCCGAAGTTCAGACATCTCCTTTTGTAACTCTTCACAGCGTATTCGATAGTCATCTTTGGCTGCTTCAAGTCTGTAACCGAAACAAAACAGACCAAGAAAGCACTATTTACTGTCTAATAATTCTCCTTAGAACAGGAAAAGTAAGTAAAAAACATGAAAATAAATTCTTCTTGGATTTGTCTCCTACTTTTGTGACCATACACTGTATTTCCAAGTTTTAACTATCCTGGAAACGGATTCTACTGCTCCAAGACTTGCAGAAAGGTAACAACGGATCGCCATTCCTCTACTCAGAAAGTTAGACGCCAAAATATAGCAGCTATAATTTATTTAAAGTTTTATTTTCAATGATGAAATTAACACATATTCCTTTTGAAAATTCACAAGATGCAGAAAAGCAAAGAAGATAAAAATTATGCATTGCTCTAGACAGATACCTACTGTTAACATTTTTGGAGTATAACCTCCAGTCTGATTTCTATTCATAGATCTTTTCCCCCCAAAATATGGATAATATTGTTCCTAATTTATATTAATTTGTTTTGTTTAACATACATCCTTCCTTTGGATTTAAAAGATTCTTTCTCATGTCACAAATATTTATCATTATTTACTTTTTTTTTTTGCGGTACGCGGGCCTCTCGTTGTGGCCTCTCCCGTTGCGGAGCACAGGCTCCGGACACGCAGGCTCAGCGGCCATGGCTCATGGGCCCAGCCGCTCCACGGCATGTGGGATCTTCCCGGACCGGGGCATGAACTTGTGACCCCTGCATTGGCAGGCGGACTCTCAACCACTGCGCCACCAGGGAAGCCCTATTTACTTTTAATTTTATTTATGTAAGTATTTAATGTACAGAAATTCTTAATTTTTATGTAATTCAATTGATGAATCTTACACTTCATAGTTTCTACTTCTTTTAATTTTTTTTAACTTTTTATTTTATGTTGGGGTATAGCCAGTTATCAATGTTGTGATGGTTCCAGGTGCCGAGCAAATGACTCAGCCATACATATATAGGTATTCGTTCTCCCCCAAACCGCCCTCTCATCCAGGCTGCTACACAACATTGAGCAGAGTTCCCTGTGCTCTAAAGTAGGTCCTTGTTGGTTATCCATTTTAAATATGACAGTGTGTGTACATGTTGATCCAAACTCCCTAACTATCCCTTCCCCCCACCCTTTCCCCCTGGTAACCATAAGTTCTCTAAGTCTTTGAGTATGTTTCTGGTTTGTAAATGAGTTCATTTGTATCATTTCTTTTTAGATTCCCCATATAAGTATAGTTTCTACTTCTAATGTGCAATTAGAACTTTTTTTTCCTTCTAATTCTTTGTTTTCTGTTAGTATTTATACAGTTTCATTTTTAACATTAACGTTTTCAATTTCCCTGGAATTCATTTGGGTATACGATGTAGTACAGGAATCTAACTTTTCCTGCCAAAATATCTACCAACCATTCCAAAACTGTTTAACAAATAATTTAACCTTTCCCTATTGATTAGAAAATGCCATCTTTATCACATTACGTATTTTTATATATACTTGGACTGGTTTCTGGATCTTCATTTGTGTCATTGGTGTCTATTTTGCTGCACTGGTACCAAGCTATTTTCATTAGTATATTAGTACTTGGGTGTGGCCAGTATTCCCTCATTATACTTTGTTCTCAAAACATTTTGGGAATCTCTTGTTCATTAATACTTCTAGATGAACATAAAATTTGAATTGGAATCAAGTCCAAATTATATAAGTTAAGAAAAAATGGCATTCTTACAATGTTCCATTAAAAACACCTAAAAATATGTTCTCTCTCTCCACACAGTATTATGTTTTATGTATAACTTAGAAGTTTTTGTCATCTAACTCCTTCATATTACTTAATTTTTTTTTTTTTGTGGTACGCGGGCCTCTCACTGTTGTGGCCTCTCCCGTTGCGGAGCACAGGCTCCGGACACGCAGGCTCAGCAGCCATGGCTCACGGGCCTAGCCGCTCCAGGGCATGTGGGATCTTCCCAGACCGGGGCACGAACTCATGTCCCCTGCATCGGCAGGCGGACTCTCAACCACTGTGCCACCAGGGAAGCCTGTACTTAATTTTTTTTTTTATTCTTCACTTAAATACTTATAAATGGAAGTTTTTCCTGATGATACTAACTAGTTATTGGTAAAAAAACTTATGACCTATGCAGCAGTCTTACATTACCCTCTCCCTGTTAAATGTTTATTGGTTCTAAGAACTTCTGAGTTAATTCTCTTATATTTTCTGGGTGGACACACATATTATCTACAAATAATCATCGTTTATTGATACTTTTTGTCTTCCCAATATTTTAATCTCATATCTTTTTCTTACTTCATTTTCTAGAAAAGTAATAACAGCGAAATCTTATATAGCATCTATGTGCCAGGCAATATTCTCAAAATACTTTATATATATTAACTCATTTAATGCTCACAAAAATTCTAGAAGGTAGATAATACTATTATACCATCTTATAGTAGAGAAAATGGAGGCATGCCCAAGGTTACACAGCTAGTAAGTGGCAAAGCCAGGATTTTTAGAATGTCTAGGAAAATGTCAAATAATAGATTAATACTCATCCTCATTTCATTCTTAACTTTACTGAGAATTTCATGTACCAAGCTTATTTTATATTTTTCTTTCTCCTTTACCTTATGAATTGGAGGAGTTATAATACATTTAATAGTTACTGTAATAGATTTAATAATACTCAACAGGTTAACAATCCTGGGATAAAGCTTACTTTAGTACTGGATTGAATTTGCTACTATTTTATTCAGGAATTATTTAAAGAATACTCATAAATGAGATGTCAGTCATTTGAAAATAATAGTAATAAACCCATTATGTTAATATAGACAACATACTGTTTATGAAAAATAACTCTATTGTCTAAAACTAAAAAATGATGAGGAGAGTGGCAATATTTTTTATATTCTGTGACTCAAATCATCTGGTTTAGTAGAAGACAGCTGGGTTCCCATAGGTGTTTCTACACTGGTCTGCTGTGATGGTTTTTTGGCTGCGGTATATGAAGGAGATCCAGCCAAGCACAGAAATGCAGTTGGAAAAGAGAGGGCCCTGAAGACTCTCTGAGAGGGTCCTCGGATCACACTCTGAACCACAGGTGTAGACCATAGGGGATGGACTGTTTGTCTAAGGTTTCTGAGAAGACTAAGAAAATTTGTTTATTTTTTCCTGTCAAGGCCAAAAAAAAAAATGCAAACATTTCATGGGGAAACAAAGGACTGAGTCACTGCACAAGTAAAAAAAACCTAATTGATATTTAATTTCTCCCAGTTTTGACACTGAAAATCTATGGTTGGGTAAGAAACAGGCCAGGATATGTTTTCTAGTAAATCACAACACAATATTTTATCATACTGCCAAGTCCTTCAACTTTGGGGTTCTATTTTGTCTTGCAGGACACCAAATTTTTCCTTTTCTTCTTTTCCCTTTCACCATCCAATCGCCAATGGGCCCTCTTCCTTCTTTGTGGCCTTTTCCTCTCCCAGAAGATGTGTCTGGAAGACTGCCCCTTTACAACAGCTCGCCCTTTAAATAGGCTTGTCTCTATAACCCACGCACCTGGCCTTTATTTTGCGTTTCTTTAAACTGTGCTCTGGAAAGGGCAACAATCTCTAAATTCCGTGCCTGTTTATTATTTTGGCATTTGGTCCTTTAAGAAGATACACTTTCTTTGAATTCCTATCCCTGCAGTTTGTGATCTAATTTCCTTTTTTGTTTTAAAGTAATTTCCGATTTTGAGTGAATTTAATCTTTGCAGCGACTGCTCCAACTCACCCTCAGGCCCCTTCGCTAGTTCTTCCTCTGTCTCTGAGTTTTTTCTCTGTCTGCCTTTACTTGCCTCAGAGTGCCTGGCAGGATGGAGGTGGGCTGGTATTTGCTTCCTTCCTTTCACTCACAGTTATTGTTCAGTTGGGGCATTCTGTCTGCAAGTCATATGGAGGGTGAGCATTCATAGATTTTCCTAAATGAGCAGTTATTTCATGTCGTGTGGGAAGACTTTTGGGAAGTGGCTAATTGCACAGCCTCCCTGGTCTGCAGTTACCCGAAAGTCCTAACACTATATTCTTAACTTTAAAAGACATTACCCTGTGCACCGCAACAAAGAGTAGCCCCCGCTCGCCGCAACTAGAGAAAGCCTGCACGCAGCAACGAAGACCCAACCCAGCCAAAAATAAATAAAATAAATTTATATATAAAAAAAAGACATTACCAAATCTAAAAAAATGAGATCTGATTGAGTTGTTCCTTACCGGAATGTTTCTTCTTGGAGCTGTTCTAACTGAGTCTGGAGCTGCAGATGCCTTCTTCCTGCTGGACTGTTAGGATCTTCTATAGAATCAGACTGATTCAGCCTTTCCATTAATACCTGATTCTCTGCCAACAGACTACTTTTCTCCTCTTGCAATGCTGCAACCTGTTAGAATATAGGAAGACAGTGTTTATTTTCTCCAATTACACTGGAATCCGCATAATCACTTGTGAATTACCATTACGAATTAAAGCCTGTTTTTAAAGAAGTACAAGCAACCTCCACTTAAAACACTGACATTATTTTGGAATATTGCACAGGCAGAGCAGTACGTAAGAGTAAGCAAGAATTCATTCTTTATTTTACATTTGAAAAGGTAATTCACCAAAGAAGATATGTAATGGCAACTAAGCACACAAAAACATACTCATGATTAGTCATTAAGGAAATGCAAATTGAAACCACAATGTTATATCCATACACTTACTCCCACTAGAATGCCGAAAGTCAGAGAGACTGGCTGTACCAAGTGTTGGTAAAGATGAAAACAGATGGGAGCTTCACACACCTGTTCAGCACGTGAAATGTTCCACAGGCTGTGAGAAACCGGTTCGCATTTTCCTAAAAAATTAAACATGCAACTACCACATAACCCAGACATTTTACACTTAGGTATTTATTTACCAAAGAGAACTAAAAGCATATGTCCACACAGAGACGTAGAATGTTTATAGCAGCTTCATTTGTAATACAGAAAAACAAACGTTGACCAGTAGGTGAATGGATAAATAAATTGCAGCACATCCACACAACAGAATACTATCTGACAAACAAAAGAATTAACTATTAATACCGATAACATGCATGAATCTCAAAATAATGAAAGAAGCCAGGCAGAAAAAGAGTACACTGTGTATGACTCCTTTCATATGCAATTCTAGAAGACACAAGCTAATCTACAGTGACAGAAAGCAGAGCCGGCACTGGAAGAGGATTACAGAGTCATGAGAACTCACTATCCTGATTGTGGTGATGGTTTCGCACGTTTATACATGTCAATATGCATCAGAACTGTACACTTCAAAGATGAGCAGTTTGTTGTATGTCAACTACAACTCAAAAAACTGTAAAAACAGAAGTCACCTGCCATTTCTGATTCTCCCTCTCCACCCCCATTTTCTTCCAGTTGGGCTATTGCCCCACCATCCTCAGGATCAGCCGACCTTGGCTTCTGTGGCTCCCAGGACACCTCCCTCTCCTGGTCTGTGTGCCTCCTCTTTACTCCAGGCAAGCCCTCTTCACCTCCCTGCCTCTGGCACACACATGGCTTTTCCTTTCTAAATACACTGATGGCTTCCAGCTTCTGGGCTGTCAACATAATTTATCCACTGACAGCTCGCATGTTTCTATTTCCAGCCTGGAACCCCGCAGTGGGTATCACGTCCAACTGGAGGTCCACCAGGCGTCTGAATTTAACCTGTCCAGGTGGGACTTTCATTCCCCCACACCCCGCCCTGCCCTCCCACTGTCTTCCCCATCTCAGCGATGCTAACTCTGTCCTTCCACTTGCTCTGGAAGGATCTGTCCCATCTCGTCCTCACACCCACGCCCACTCTTTCAGCAAACATCAGCGGCTCTGCCTTCAGACGGATTTCAACCACTTCTAACCGCCCCTCAATTCTGATTTAAGCCAACCTAATTTTTTGCCTGATTATTGCGAAGCCCTCTGAATTAGTCCCCTTGAGTTAGCCCTCACCACCCAGCAGCCACCATAATCCATTAAAATAAAACTCGGATCACAGGACGTCTTTGCTCACAAGCCTCCAACGGCTTCCCATTTATTTACGCAGCCTGTACCAAGGCCCGTCAGGCCTCTGCAGATGGACTCCTCTCCCCAGGCTTCACTCCTGCTGCCCTCACCTTCGTGCTCCCGGAGACACCAGCTGCCCCGCTGAGCCTGGATGAGCCTGGATGAGCCTCGCAGGAAGCCTGGGAGGCCGCTTATCCACCCTCTAGGATTTACTAACTTGCTGCCTCCCCGGCGGCCTTTGCTGACAACCCAGTCAGAACTAGTTCCTCCCACCCCGTGCCCCCGCCCCCCCCGAGTCCCCCTTTCTCTAGAATACTTATCAGCAGCACACAACAGACCGTATTCTTATCCTGTTCACTGTCTGTCTTCTTTATCGCGTGCAAGCACCTTGGAGGCAGGGATGTTTTACCCATTTCTGTGTTTTCCCCTATCTTCACTGTATTGACAGCAGCTAGAACAGTGGATGGTCTGGAGTGGGTGCTCAATGTTTGCTGAATAAATGAATGAGTCTGAAATGCCAGCTCTCTAACTTGTCAGATTTCCATAAACGCACGAGTCTTTTCTCAGAGTAGAGTAGTAGCTCAATTCCGTGCCACTGGTCTATTTCATTCATTTCTGCTCTTTCATTCTTTTTAAAATAAATGTTTAAGGCTTTAAAATTTAAAAGCTCATTTCTTTGTTAATAATTTCTATCTTAAATTGCACTTTGGTCAGAAAGCATGATCTAAAGACACAGATTCTTTGAATTTTATTGGGAATTGCTTTATAGCCTGGTATGTGGTCAATTTATATGAAGGCTGAGTGCATAATGCAACACCTTAATACCAGACTCATCAGACCAGCAAATGTTGCTAAAGTAATTTAATTCAATATATTTGGCAGAAATCCTTTTCACATACACAGAAAAAGGTGTCAACTACAAATTGGTACTTGCCATCTGCCTCAACAAGGATTAAATCATGAGCTGCTGCAGCCGCTGACCTGTAACGCTCCCTGAAAGGAGTTCAGGAAGAGATCAGGAACGAGGCCCCCCGTGCTCTGGGAAAACTGGCAGAACAGGCCTTCAGATAGTTAGATATTTTCAGGAGAAGATTTTATGAGCCCAATTCTTGCATCTCCTCATATCTAGAAAAGCACTAAAATCATCAACGGTGACAACTGCTCCTCGTGACTGGCAGCCACCTTCTACCAGAACGTGTGCTTCACTGCACGCACCCTCTTCACCTAAATCACATACATACTGACCTCCATCCCACCACTTTGGAGCAGTTCCTCAGAGCTGAGATGCTGTCTCCTGGGCTATTGTCCTCATTTTGCCCCAAAGAAACCTTAACTCACAACTCTCACGTTGTGCATTTCTTTTAGTCAACAAGGAGAATAATTAAAAATAATACATAAACACAATTTAAGGAAAAAAAAGCAAATAAAGCAAAGGGGCTTATAATGGAAAGCTACAGTTTCCCATTGAGTTTTTCTACTTCCAAGAGACAACTAGGTTTTTTTTTTTTTTTTTTTTTTTTTGCGGTACACGGGCCTCTCACTGCTGTGGCCTCTCCCGTTGCGGAGCACAGGCTCCGGACGCGTAGGCTCAGCAGCCATGGCTCACGGGCCCAGCCGCTCCGCGGTATGTGGGATCTTCCCGGACCGGGGCACGAACCCGCGTCCCTGGCATCGGCAGGCGGACTCTCAACCACTGCGCCACCAGGGAAGCCTGACAACTAGTTTTAATGTTCCTAATTTTATTGTTTTTGGCTGTGACTTGACATCTCTCAATAACATGTTATACCCACTATTTCTTGATTTATCAACCTTACACATTATCTAGTGACTTGTCTCCTCTGACATGTGAAATTAGAGCCACTTGCGGCATCCCCCGTTTCCACAAATAGTTATGGCACTATTCCTGCTCCTTTCACTGGCCACCTCTGCAATTTTGAACAACTACTCATTGACTTGTTTCACTCCATCACGTGCCCACTCATTAGCTCACTCAGATACTCATCGTGGGTCTACCATGTGCTAGGCACTGCTGCAATTGTCCAGGTGCAAGGGATACCACGATGAAAAACGCAGAGACAGTTCTTATTCTTATGTGTTACATATTCTAAACAAATCATCATAGTAAATATATAAACAAGGACAAATCATATTAAGCAAGAAAGTAAACTAATAAATACATGCAAGACCTAGAGTGAAAGTGCTCTGCAGAAGGTTAAAGCAAGACTAAGAGGAGGGGCTTCCCTGGTGGCGCAGTTGTTGGGAATCTGCCTGCCAATGCAGGGTACACGGGTTCGAGCCCTGGTCTGGGAAGATCCCACATGCCACGGAGCAACTAAGCCCATGAGCCACAACTACTGAGCCTGCGCTCCGCAACGGGAGAGGCCGCGACAGTGAGAGGCCCGCGCACCACGATGAAGAGTGGCCCCCGCTCGCTGCAACTGGAGAAAGCCCTCGCACAGAAATGAAGACCCACCACAGCTAAAAATAAATAAATAAATAAATTTATTTTAAAAAAAGACTAAGAGGAGAGGCTGGAGGACGACTGTAGGCTGGTGACCGAGGAACTTCCCGGGGAGGCTGAGGTTAGTACTGGGCACACCTAAGTGCCCAGTGAATATTTCATGACAGATAAACCACGTGATTTGGAGCTGAGACTGGATGGCGAGAAGCGGCCGGCCGTGTACTGCCGGTGCTCCCTCGTGGTGAGACGAGAACACGGGGGTCCCCACCGGGCCCTCACCGCCCTGCCTCGCCCTGCTTCTCCTGCTCACCTCCAGCACCCGCATCTTTACTTTCATAACACTGCTTCTCCACAGGCAGGGCTAGATGCTGAAGACCAGTGACGTTCACATCGCTACCTCAGAGGTCACATCAGCACGCCTGTGTTACGACTGCTTTCTGCAGGGCTGAGTGTGTCATGGCGCTGCCACCAATCTCCTCATAACCTCTCTGCAGCCCCGCCACTCGCTCTGCGATCTGTTCACACCAGGGACTGGTAAACTCTTCTGTAAGGAATAGGGCAGTGAACAGCTGAGCCTTTCAGAGCCACAGGTCTCGTGGCAAGTCCTCAACCCTGTCTTTGCAGCGTGAAAGCACCAGAGACAGCACATCAAGGAACAAGCCTGCCTGCACTACCACTTTACTCACGAGACAGGGCCGGCTGCAGTCTGCCAATCCCAGTGTACGACTTGAATGTTACACCGTCAAAGAGACTATTTATATCCTGCTCATAAAAACAACCAACTCTTATTTATCATTATTGTAAAATACTGCATTTGTGTATAGCTGAATTTTAGAATCTGAAAAGCAATTAACAGCACTTAACCTTATGACTAGGTAAATATTATTTACTACATCACCCAGAAAGTGTGCTCTGATCACATTTCTTCCTATCTGCATCCAAAGCAATGACCAACTCTTACGCCTTTCAAAGTAAGATGCTTCTAGTATAAAATATCACGAACCCTGTGTACCTACTACACAGCTTTAACAAGTATCAAAACATGGCCAATTATGCACCTATCTGGACTTCCATCCACTCCCCCCTCCTCCCTGATTTTGAGGTAAATCCCAGACAAACAATTTTATTTCTTAATTTTCTGTCTTTTAATTTAGGAGCGATTTCTTCAACTTTATTTTTAACTATTCTATTGAATTTTTTTATTTTGACAATTCTATTTTTAGTGTTTCTTGATCTCTGATTTTTTCTTTTTAAAATAGCATCTTGTCCTTTTTTTTTTTTTTTTTTTTTTTTTTTTTTTGCGGTATAAGGGCCCCTCACCGCTGCGTCCTCTCCCGTTGCGGAGCACAGGCTCTGGACGTGCAGGCTCAGTGCCCCGGTCCGGGAGAATCCCACATGCCGTGGAGCGGCTGGGCCCGTGAGCCACGGCCCTGAGCCTGCGCGTCCGGAGCCTGTACTCCGCAATGGGAGAGGCCACAACGGTGAGAGGCCCGCGTACCGCAAAAAAAACCCCAAAAACAAAATAAAAAGAAAAATCTTTTCTACTACCCCAATTTCTCCACTTCCTCTAGGGCTAGTTTCCTGTTTATCTTGACCCTTCTCTTTTTTGTTACGTAGATTTTCCTCACATGTAAGAATCGGTTTTCTGTAAATTAGGGAATCCAGAAAGGTCAAAATGAAAAGGGCCTTACCCTGCAATACTAATACTCGGTCTAACCTCCTGTACTTCTGTTTGCTTAACTTCTTTAGAAGAGAACCCTCCGATTGGGAAACCAGCTACAGGTCAGGGTATCTGCAGTGGGTGACGGGCAATGGGGCTGAGCTCTCCTACAGAAGACCCCATTACACCTCGCTGCAGCCTTCCACCAAGCATGGGGGCTTCTCTGGGGTTCAGCTACAGCAGCTCCCTCCCCCTTTATAGGTGTTTTTGGCACTGCATTCTTTACTCCTTTTAGGCCGTTTGGCACTTTATCCAACTGCCTTTTGGTCTTCTGAGGTTGATGATGAGCAGTGGTGTGCTGTTGCTGGCTATAACCGAGCCACTTGCTAAATATTCGGGAGTCTGGTGAGCTGACTGTTAAACCATTAACAACCTGGAATTGGTTGCTGTGACAGTGTTTATACTGTGGAAATTGGAAAACGCTACAAATCAGGGCTTTTAAAAATCTCCCCCAGTCCTCCTGAGAGCCGATCTCTCTCCTCCTTCTCTTCTTTTCTTGTGGGCTTATCCCATTTTAAATTCATTTATTATGAATTTGATGGGGCTGTGAGAAGGAAGGAAAACTCTGACCTTTGTTCAGTCTGCACTCTTTTTCCAGGCTCTGTTTCCTTTTTCTTCTCAAACTAGGGCTGTGTTACAGCCAAACTGTACCGCACGTGGGACCCAGGGCACATGGTGGGACGCAGAGCCGTGCTGCAAACAGGTGGTGTAAAACCAGATCTCTTACCTGCAGATCCAACTCATGGCACCTTTGAGCAATTTCTTCCTTGGCCGACAAAGCTTCATTCAGTTCCTCTGAAGTTTTCTTCAGCTGGGTAGAAGCAAAGAGCTACAGTGAACGTCGCAATATGACGTGGCAACAACTAATGATCGCACATGTACAATACAAAACTAAAACGCTTCCCCCTGTTCTTTCTGTGGGGCAGGGAGAAATCAAGAACCCTTCTGCACGAGTCAAAAGAAGGGTTTCTTCCAACTGCAGACATCTTTTAGTCCTGAGTCTTGTCTTTTCTGTACTTGGAAATTGGTTCTTTCCTCATATCAAGTTTTCTTATACATCTCCTAGGGCTACTTGGTTCTTGGTAATGTTGATTCTGTAATAACTAAGAAATCTCACCTTGGTAAAATATATATGTGCTAGAGGAACAGGGATTCAATTGTTAAAATAAATAGCTAATGTATTTCAACACAATTGTTGTATGGTTTAAAAAATATTTATTCTCTCGGTACTTAGCAGTCAGGATATACGGCCAGAGAGATAGGCAGCTGGATTGGTTTGGATTGAGATTTTGCCCGGGAGAAGGTATTAAGGTAAGAGAATCGATTATATTGACAAAATCATCACAGTAATAGACCATGAAGTCTAGGCCAGAAAGAGAAGGTAACTGATTAAAGAGATGATGAAATGCTTAAGCTAAAGTATGAAGTGGGGAGATTTCCAAAAATAAAATGATGATGTTGGCAGAAGAAAGAGGAGTAGGCTTTAGGCAGGCAGAACAGTAATGTTCACCGTAGAGTCAGCAAAGTGAGGAAGAACGAACGTAAGATGATGGGCTGTCAGTGAAAACCAGACAGTTCACTTCTTCACAAAGATGAAGGGTAGAGGAGACTTCTTCAATTGAAGAATAACACGAAATAAAAGGTAAGATATCTTTTGTATTATAAATAAATCACAGGATTAAATGCATGCCATTTTCCAGGACTGCATCTATTGTGTTAAACGTGGCATACAGAAAGATATCACTAATGGAAAAAGAAAACATGACTAGAAAACATGAATTATAGTAAATTAAAGAGGTTAATTTATTTTAAAGTGGGCTGTACAATAATATGTTAATTACAAATTTAATTACAAGTGTGTAATATCCATTAGTAAAGTGGCTTACATTCTTGAATTTTAGGTAAAAAATAAAGAATTATACCAATATATTTCATAAGCAATTTCAACTGAAACATCCTTTTCATTAATATCTAAAGTTCACCCTTTAATCTCTGCATGGATAAAAACAATGCAAGATCAGGTACCTGGCGATCAAGGTCAACATAGGCATCATTCCCAGCAGAGACAGGAGACTCTTTACTCATCAGCTGAAATTAAGATTTAAATGATTACAACCACGAGAAAAAAGTGACATTCTATATAATACACTTACAACAACAAACATGAACAACCAGCTGCCACAGAATTATAAAAATTACAATGAAATCACAAATGTAAAAGGAACATTTTCCTATACATCGAAGCTCTTCAGCCTGGAGCTTTGTTTTGCTGCAGGATTAGCCTTCACTTAAAATCACACGTGTAATTCTGGTATGCATTTTCACAGCAGGGCCAGTCACGAGAGTCAAGTATTACTTATTCTTACCACTAAAAAGACAAGTCTTTAAGTTAAAATGTGGCTAAATATTTAAAATATTGACTTTTCAGTAAGAAAAATAGTAACACTAAGTAACTATTTCTGAAGAATAAACGTGGGTCACATCAATATCAGCCCAAATTAACCGCTAATGTTCAGTGATGACACGCACATACACACGAATCTAGGTCTCAGCCTCTCTCACCCTTGTGTTGCACACAGAGAAGATCCAGAGGGTGTGTGAGGGTTTGGGGAGAAGGGATAAAATTCTGACTGTGACAAATGTCAGGGGCAGACTCAAATGTCCCAATTTTCTCCTGTTTCCTTCTTATGCTCTGTCTGAAGGACAAAAGAGAGGGACAATTAGAAACGTGGGGACAGACTATTGAGAGATCTTGTAATTTCAGCCTTCATCCCACTCTCTAAAGAACTGAAATGTTATGCTCAGCTGTACCTTCTTCTCTGCATCAGTGGTTCTCAACACTGACTGAGAAGTCCCCAAACCAACAACACCAAACCAACAACACCAGCATTGCCTAGGAACTTGTCAGAAATGCAAATTCTTGGGTCCCTGCCCAGATTTACTGAATCAGAGACTCTGGGGTTAGGGTCCAGCACCACACACTGAAGTTTGAGAACCACTGCTCTATATTAATGTCATGAGAAGAGTGAAGGTCCCTTAGCATTATTAGGAGGGAAAAAAATCTCAGAAAGAGTAAAAGAATACTGACTTCAATTTTTATGCTTTTATTGTAAGAATGTTAATAAAAAGATGTTCAAAAGATTTTTCTTCCAATTAAAAAAATAACACCCAAGGTAGAGAAGATAAAATTCAGAAAAAGTACAAAGAGAAAACACCCATTATTCTACCATCCAGAAATAACCATGTCTATAATTTTGAACATTCAAGAAGCTACCTGTGCCATGGGTTTCACACAGCTCAAGTAAGAAAGACAAATACAGTGTCATGTGATGACAGACATGTGTGACATGTGTGACAGACACTCAGAGAGGAAGGATCTAATTCGGGGGGTGCGGGGGGGGGGTAGAAGGGAGTAGAAGTATTTTCTTCCAGTCCCCATTGTTACATGTTAGTTCTTATCATAACACAGCAGTGGATAAAACCCCCTGAACACAGCCTCCTCCCAGTCAATCCCAGCTAGGATGTCCACCTCGACGAGGTTTCCAGGTCCTATACCTCCCGACTTCCTCCCTGGTTTTCACTGACAGCTCATCATCTTACGTTCATTCTTCTTCACTTTGCTTAGACTCCACGGTGAACATTACTGTTCTGCCTGCGTAAAGCCTACTCCTCTTTCTTCTGCCAACATTGTCATCTTATTTTTGGAAATCTCCCCACTCCGTACTTTAAGTTACGCAGTTCATCATCTGTTTAATCAGTTACCTTCTCTTTCTGGCCTAGACTTCATGGTCTATTATTGTGATGACTTTGTCAATATAATCAATTCCCTTACCTTAATACCTTCTCCTGGGCAAAATCTCAATCCAAGACCAATCCAGCTGCCTATCTCTTCTGGCCATATATCCTGACTGCTAAGTACTGAGAGAATAAATATTTTTTAAACCATAAAACACAATATATAGTTTCCAGTCTCAGCTGGGCCTTCAAAGTTGCCCCCAAAGTGCAGCTATGCTTCCCCAATCAGCAGTCTCTTTGTTCCCTTTAGAGATTATTCCAAACCTTTCCTACTTCTCAAACCTCACCAACTCCCCACTACTCTTATCAGAAAACCTTGCCTCCAGGTAAGAAATTCCCCAATTTCCTGTACCTTAACCTACAAAATTGGCAGCATTCATACCCATCCTTTCCTTTTTCAATCTTGTTGTAATACACTCTCAACCCTGTCTCTTCCCAGGTTCTCAGAGACCCTGTACTAGTTATCATCCTCTCTCTTGTTATCTCAACCTCTATCTTGCTCTTTCCTGTGGCTTCTTCCTATTAGCATTTAAAAAATTAAAAGACTACCATTTACTTGATTACCAATCACATTTCTCCAAAGAAGATAATATACAAATGCCCAACAAACATATGAAAAGATGCTCAACATCATTAATCTTTAGGGAAATACAAATAAGCCACAATTAGAAAACACTTCACATCCACTAGGATGGCTAATATCAAGAAGATGGACAATAACAAGGGTTGACAATGAGGGAGAGAAATTAGAATTCTTAGCACATTGCTGGTGGGAATGTAAAATGGTGCAGCACCGGTGGAAAACACACCTGTGCTGGCACTTCCTCAAAGAGTTAAACACAGAATTATCATGTGACCCAGAAATTCAATTTCTGGGTATATACCCAAAAGAATTAAAAACAGGTGCTCGGACTTCCCTGGTGGTGCAGTGGTTAAGAATCCACCTGCCAATGCAGGGGACACGGGTTCGAGCCCTGGTCCGGGAAGATCCCACGTGCCGCAGAGCAACTAAACTCATGTGCCACAACTACTGAGACCACGTGCCACAACTACGGAAGCCGCTCACCTAGAGCCTGTGCTCCGCAACAAGAGAAGCCACCTCAATGAGAAGCTGGAGCACCACAACGAAGAGTAACCCCTGCTCACCGCAACTAGAGAAAGTCCGCGTGCAGCAACAAAGACCCAACACAGCCAAAAATATATAAACAAATAAATAAATTTATTAAAAAAATAAAATAAAAACAGGTGTTCAAAACAACCCCGTACACTCAGGTTCACAGCAGCACTACTCGCAATACCGAAAAGGTGGAAACAACTCAAACGTCCATCAAATGATGAATGGATAAACAAAATGTGGCACACCCACACCATGGAATATCACTCAGCCACGAAAAGGAACTAAATATTGATACATGCTACAAAATATTCTTGAAAATGGTAAATTTTATGTTATGTGTATTTTACCACAACAGAAAAAAAAAATCAAAGTCAGCTACACCTGAATAAAGACATACAGACAATCATCTTACAAAAGCCCTTCTTCAATTCCATAATTCTATCCAGCCACCTCATCCTCCTCCACGGCCCAATCAGTCACCAAACCTGTTAAATAAAGCTCTGACAAAGTTCAAATCTGTCCACTTCTCTCCACCCAGCCACCATAACCTAGTTCAGGCTTCCATCGTTCCTCACCAGATAATTACTAAGGTCTCAACTGCTCTCCCTTTTTCTAGCCTTGTTTTCCTCCAATCCATTCTTCTCACTGCCTGGATTTTCTCAAATACAGACTTCAGTGTATTTCCTCCTTAAAAAGCAATTCACTGGTTTCCAAAATTCTTTCCACAAAGCTGCTCGGCATCCTACTGGCCTTAACGCTCTTGCCTTGCCTCCAGCACCCACACCTCCCGCGCCTGCTGAGGCTTCTTCCGACACCTCCCCGCGCCACGCGGCTGCCTCCTGGACCGCAAGTGTGTGCCCTTCCTGACCTCTTCTCCTCCTCCAGTGCTTAGACGAGACGCCGCATTCTCTGAGAACCCTTCCCCAACATCCCCACGCTGAGGGACACACTCTTTTGAGGTCCTACTATCTTTTCCCCATCACGGCACTTTTCATTCTGAATGCTTTGGATGTATTCGAATTGCTCGTTTGGCCACTCTTCCCTTTAGATCACACTTTGTGAGACAAGAGGCCATGTCTATCTTTTCCATAGTTGTATCCTGAAGGCCCTCCTATAGCTCCCACTGCATTCTAGGTGCTCGATAAGTATTTATTAAATAAACAAAATGAATATGCACGTAAAATGTACTGCGTTAGTGAGTACCGGCACCATCAGCACAGAGTAGGTGTAGATAAACGCTTGCCAGTACGATTATCACCATCTATCTCTCTATTTCAGATTTCCTCAGAATAAATTCCTAAAAGTGAAATTACAGGATCAATGACAGTAAGGCAGAACAGTTAGTGGCCCCCTTATTGTTTTTCCTGTCTTCGCTTAGTAATAGAATCCTCAAATTTTGGCTGGGTCCATGACCACCTGGAAAAAAGACCACATTCCCCAGCTTCCCTGTGTGGCAATGTGAGTAACAGCTGGATCACAGGAGTGAGAATTCCTGGAAGTTTACTAAGAGGAAGTGGAGAACCTTCCTTCAGCCCTGCCTGCTGGCCGGAATGTGAATGTGAGGGCTGGAAGCCAAACAGCCACGGCTGACCACGGGGTGGGAATCACACATTAGGGATGGCAGACAACAAGATGCAAGAAAGCTGCGTCCCTGATGCCTACGGAGCCAACCCATGACCACTTGAGAGCAAATTAAACTCATATCTTGCTTGGCTGACCATCGTTTTGTTAGTTTACCCTGCTACCATCAGCCCTGACTGACAAACGGATCCTCTCCTAAAAGCTCTGCTGTGTTGAAATGTCCTGTATGATAGAGAATTTGGCTGCTCCTTTGCCCCCAGTGCCTGGGAGGCAGCCGCTAAATCTCTGGGATTTCTCTGCTGAGTGTCTTTGTTATTCATGGTGGGTCCCTAGATAGTTTAAGCTAGGAGATGACTCTGGTTGGGGGCTGGTGACGCCAAGAAAACCAACCGCATATGGGAGGGTTGGGGCTTTGAGCCACTTGATACCAGCCTGGCCTCTGGGGAGGAGACAGGGGCTGGAAATTTAGTTCAACCTTGTGGCCAATGATCCAACCAATCACACCTATAAAATGAAACCCCAACAAAATGCTGCACATGAAAGCTCGCGTGAGCTTCCCCGGTTGGCAGCTCTCTCTGTGTGTTGTCACACAGTAATGTGCTGGGAGGGTGACATGTCTTGATTCCACGGGGAGGGGACAACAGAGACTGAGTTCGGGACCCTCCCAGACCTCCATTTCGGGGGGTGGGGGGTTGGTTCTGATTCGTATCCTTTTGCTGTAATAAACCGTCACTGTTACTGAGTTCTATGAGTCATTCCAGCAAATAATCAAATCTGAGGAGGTAGTGGGAACTGCTAGATTCACAGTCAGTTGGTCGGATTTAAAAGGAAATGCTTCATAGCACAGGGAGAGCAGCTCGGTGCTTTGTGACCACCTGCCGGGGGACAGGAAGCGGGGGTGGGAGGGAGACACAAGAGGGAGGAGATATGGGGATACATGTATCCATAGAGCTGATTCACTTTGTTATACAGCAGAAACTAACACAGCAATGTAAAGCAACTATATTCCAATAAAGATATTTAAAAAAATTTTTTAAATAAAAAATAAAAAAAGTAAAATAGGGCTTCCCTGGTGGCGCAGGGGTTGAGAGTCCGCCTGCTGATGCAGGGGACGCAGGTTTGTGCCCCGGTCCGGGAAGATCCCACATGTCGCAGAGCGGCTGGGCCCGTGAGCCATGGCCACTGAGCCTGCGCGTCTGGAGCCTGTGCTCCGCAACAGGAGAGGCCACAACAGTAAGAAGCCCGCGTACCGCAAAAAAAAATAAAAATAAAAAAAATAAAAGTAGAATAAAAAAGGAAACACTTTATCTTAATTTGCATTTAGCATTTTTCATGTTTGTCTGTTGCATTTTTTTCTGTTAGTTACTTACATTCTATACTATTTTAGTTCCCTTAAAGGTTTCTTCCATTACTTCTATGATTAAAAAATTCTCCCATCTTAAGATCACTTTCACTCTTATAGTTCTATGTCTGACACCTGATGGAGTTCAGGACATGCTACCCCCAAATACGGCAGTTTGGCATGTTGAATGTTTCAAGCTGAAGGAATTTGAGAAACAGCAGGGACAGGAAAAATTTTCTGACCTTCCTCTGAAGCAGGTCTTAAGTCCCTCACGTGAGAGGCACCCTCCCTATGCTCAGAGGAAAGGAGTATCCGTATCTCCAAAGTCAGAGGGATGCAGAAGGAATCCGAACAAACAGGACTTGCTGTTTTTCGCCCTATCACATTTTTCCACGAGATTTTCCACTTTTCACCAAATCCAGCATCAAAACACTCAGGTTGAAACACCTCTTTGGGCTTCCCTGGTGGCACAGTGGTTGAGAATCTGCCTGCCAATGCAGGGGACACGGGTTTGATCCCTGGTCCAGGAAGATCCCACATGCCGTGGAGCAACTAAGCCCATGCGCCACAACTACTGACCCTGCGCTCTAGAGCCCGCGAGCCACAACTACTGAGCCCACGTGCCGCAACTACTGAAGCCCACGCACCTAGACCCCGTGCTCCGCAACAAGAGAAGCCACCGCAATAAGAAGCCCGCGCACTACAAGGAAGAGTAGCTCCCGCTCGCCGCAACTAGAAAAAGCCCACGCGCAGCAACAAGGACCCAACACGGCCAAAAATAAATAAATAAAATAATTTAAAAAAAAAAGAAACACTTCTTTGATCTTCATTTCTTTATGAAGCCTCCTGTGTTGTGTAAAACTTAAATACATTTGTATGATCTTCTATTGTTAATCTGTTTTTTGTTTGTTTTTAACAGAGGCTCCAGCTAAAAACTTGAAAGGGTAGAGGAGAAAAACATTTTTCCCCTCCTACAGTTTCAAATAAATATTCATCTAGAAATTGCCTTGAGTCTGGCTGGAGTTGAAGACCCATTTCCTTCCAAATAAGAAACCAATACTTAAGTGTGAGGCAGACTGCTGGTTTAAGATAGATATTATTCATAATGGCTTTAGGAATTAAGTCTACTATTCCTAATTCATTAGAGCATTAAAAAAAATTAGGAATTGTTACGGAATATCTATAATTCCAAGATAAACATTTAACGTTTAAATAAAAATGAGACAAGCCATAGCATAAGTGCGAAGAAAAAAATTCTCAAAAAATGAGTAGGAGAATCTCTTTTTAAAATTTCTACTTCAATTACTTAAACTCACGTTTGCTCCTTTAACTTCTCACAAACTGTAAGCACAAAGGTCCAACATACCTCCTGGATGGCTGTCATGACAACGTGTTGCACAGATTCCTCCATCATCATGATGGCTTGGATGTACTCTGAAAGTAAGAACAACCTGGAATGTCAGTGTTCAAGTTATAGACAATCAAGGGAGTAAAGGCTAACACTTCATGAATTCTGAAAAGAAGTTTCCTGTGTTTTGATTCTTCCTCGGAATTCCTCGTATATGGTTAAATACATGTGTCGTAGGTAAAGTAAAGGCTGAAAATCACATTATTTATCCGTCCTTAAAAATAACTGCCCCCCCCATAAAGTTGAGGCTACAGCTAAAGGTCACAGGAATGGAGGATCTCAGGAATGTAAAACAATGAAACGGTACAGCCTAAGGCCAGAATGGAAAGGACTCTGTATTACTGTTCCTAAAATCTAAAAATCTTTCACATTATTCTTTGCTACATGTTATAAAACTTTGATGTCTGTGTTTTATTCTTATGTGACATCAAAGTATTGAATTGTGTATAATTTCTACCTTAATATTTTCTACAATTAAAAAAAAAAAACTTAGGGATACTGAGACCTGCTCAGGACAAAGAATTAAGGTGAATTTAAGATAGAGACTGACGCTATAGTTAAACACTGTGTAACCCTGGGCTTTAAAACAATGACCCAAGTCTCTAATAAGCTAAAGCATCAATTTCATCCACCTTACCCTCACCAATGCCGAAAAAGAGAAGGCTCCCTTAGCCGTTCAGAGTGCCAAAGTTGAAAAAAAAAAATTCTGCCTTCTAAATAAAGCCCTGGAAGTAGTTTTCATTATTTTCAAATCCAATAATAGATGAAAAAACAGGTATTAAGCATAAAAAATCAATAGGCCAGCTGGATTTCAACAAATACGTAAATATATTTTAACAAGAAACATTTTTTTTGAATTTTATTTTTTTATACAGCAGGTTCTTATTAGTCATCCATTTTATACACATTAGTGTATACATGTCAATCCCAATCTCCCAATTCATCACTCCCCCGTCCCCACCCAATAAGAAACATTTTAAAACATAAAGTCATTAGGAAATTATAGCCTCAACCTGCCTCTCTCCACTCTATACCCAAAAAATCACCAAAAAAAATTGTCTCAGCACTCTAATATTATATGAAAGAGTCTTACTGTGCAATCGTTACAGTGACCTACTGGCAAGAAACTCATGGATTTGGAATGCCAAACTGTAGTCCTTTGCTTGACAGGTAACTTGTTTAAAAAAAAAAAAAGAATTTTGACAGCACTATTAAATTACGACATTCTGGTTGTTAATGCCAAAGCTTTTAGTTAAACAAAGCATGTTTTTAAGGAAGTACTGTCGTAAGGATGCTTGTACCCAATCAATGATGCATATGCAAGTGTACACAACACACTTAAACCACAGGCATCGTTCTTAGGCCCAAAGTAGGAATACTGTGCATGATAACTTAACCACTTTCCGGTTTAAAAAAAAAAAAGAATCCCTTTAGTCTGAGCTGAACTTTTTGTTTGTTTGGTTTGTTAGTGAGGAGCGTCCTACGAGCGTTGGGTACAAGGCACCAAGCACAGAATTCCCAGGCTACAGAGCAGCTGGCACAGCCGGGATCGGAATGAAAGACTGTGAACATGGTGGGGAGAGGCAGTGGCCCAGTCATGGGAGGAAGACGGACGACAGCCCTGTGGGTGTGAAGGGTGTGACGGGGGACAGGGGGCGGAGGTTAGTCAGGTGTGAGAGGGGAAGCGTTAGTTAAGAAGCGGTGTTGCCACGTCAAGGCCCTTCCCCGCGAACACCGTAAAATGCTGGATGATAAAATGATGATGAGAACCACGTTAACGTACTAGTTTTGAAAAGTTAAAAAAAAAAAAGTTAAATCTTAAAAGTCCAAAATCCAAGTACGTATGATTACTGGCAGATCCAGGAGGCAGTGGAGAATGAGCTAGGCTACGCCAGGGAGTCTGTCCTGCAAAATGAGCGTCTAGGTCCAAAGCCTACAGCTCAGCTCAGTACAAAGAGCATTTAGTTCTAATGTGGGAGACACGTGTTTTTGTCCTCGCTAGCCTCTCACGAGCAAGAGATCTTGGGCAAGTCAAACAATACTCAGGAGTCTCAGTTTCCCAATTTGTAAAAAGTGCTGTTTGTTCTGTTAACCAGGCAGGAGGGAGAACTAGGTAAATATTATTTTTAGTGCATTTTTACTGCTAATCTCTGCTTTTTCAAATACACCACCACTTACGTGCCCCAATTTGACAAGTCAGATAGCCAAGAGAAATGCACGCTGAGCCAACGCCTCACTTCTAGGAACTGAGAAACAGCCTCTAAACACAGAGCCCTTGTGTCTGCGGTGCGCTATGGGTTGCGAAGCAAACACACACACCGTTTCACCGACTCCTCACGACGACCAGCTGTCGTGCCCTCCCTCTGCAGACGAGGAAAGAGGCCGGGCCCCCAGGGCAGTGACAGGTAACACTCGGCAACTCAGAAGTGCATTTGATCCAAGCTCTCTGCTGTGTTCCTGAGACCAGAGCATGCCCTCTGGACAGTGAGAGGTTAAAATCCTGTTCAAATTTTTCATCATTTATGTAATTTTTAGGGAAAACCTCAAGCCAGGTGTTACAGAGAACACTTGGTCTGTGTGAGAAGCTCAACAAATATTTTGATTGTCTTCCCATAGAATGACGGATATAGGTAACATCCTTGCCTTCTCCTATTCACACCCTGTAATAAATAATGAGCCAACTCTTAACAGCTATACATCTCCAAGAGCTGATGAATCTCCTAACAGAATAAATACAT
Organism: Globicephala melas; assembly: GCF_963455315.2. Lineage (NCBI taxonomy): Eukaryota > Metazoa > Chordata > Mammalia > Artiodactyla > Delphinidae > Globicephala > Globicephala melas. Next base: position 33,257,738 of record NC_083334.1, on the reverse strand, counting down.
AAGAAATTCTTATCTGAATTCAATGAACTACATTAAATAATTTTTCATCTGCCTTTTAAAGTCAAGGGTTCTACTTAGAAATGCCCACCCCACTCAACTGCAAGTTCCGTGAGGGCAGGTACTATATTGGTTTTGTCTGACACTGTGTTCCAAGCCCCGGCATGATGCATGAATTCAGTAAATGTTTATGAAGTAAACCCTTTGCACTTGCAATCTAAAATATCGAACTTTACACTCCTATAGCTGAATTGACTATTATTAATTAATTATTAATTAATTTGGCTGGACCTTGTCCAATTAACAGTAAATTTCATTACATTCAGTGTAGTTAAAAATAATCTACTCAAAGAATTATGCAGTCTTGCAGAAAGGGGAAGAACATCATCATAATCAAATTTATTCTAACCTGTAAAACTCTTTTCAGCTTGAAAACAGATTACTAGCAAAATCACAGAAAATGGCATACTTTGTGGGTGGCCTTAAGATGTTGTTGTTTGTACATGGGATTTATATATAAAATATACAATGTGTATTACTTTACTTAACTATTTTACATGCATACACTAACGTCAAATAAATTACCTTGCTTCTGTTCACAGTTCACAGCACAGCCTAAAATGAGTTGGAGCATCCTTCCCAGCTCTGCGGCATCAGAATGCTCCCCAATAAGGTTCACATCAGGGAGAGTAAAGTCATTAATTTGCTGCCCTAAAATCTGGACAGAGATAAAAACATGAGAATTGCATTTACATCTATATGACCAAATAAAATACTTGATAGAGATTAGTTTGTCAGAAACTCACTGTTAAGAGCAGAGCAGTTAAGCCAATCTCACTCCCAATTTCTACTTATACCTCCCATACATAAATTATAACTATCCTGAGTCACAACAACTTAGTCCCTCATCTGGTATGTGGTATGCACGCTGAGCAAAGAAACTGAGTACTACTGACCCCTCCACCTCCCCAGAAAGACTGGATGTGCACTCTCCAGAGAAGTAGAGCCTGAGAGCTTCTGAACCAGGGGGCCACCAGAAAGAGCAGAAGTTAAATATAGGTTCATGCCCACAACAGGAAGACTCCCCTGGCCACCTTCACTCCATTTGACTCTAAAATACTGATAACAAGACACCCACATAAGGAAAGAGAATGGAGGCTTCCTTCATGGGGAAACTGGCCCCAAATGAAATGACACATTTAGACAAACGGGTAGGTTTCTGTCTGATAACCCTACAGTGAAAAAAGAAGATCCTAAAAGCACAGAAGCAGGATGAATGTGGCTGTAGTGTGATGGGTAAGGAAAGAGCAGGGAAAGAGGAGGTGAGAAGGGTCATGTGGCATCCGGTGGCTCCTCGTAAGAAGTATGGATCTGATTCTCGATGCGACAGGAAACCATGGAAGATGACTTGGAGGATGAGAGTGACATAAATTCTCCTTTTTAAAAACTCATCCTGGCTTGAGAGTGGAGAATAGACTGTAGCGGGGCAGAAGTGAAATCAGGGCACACTCCGCGAGTTATCTAAGCAAAAGCTGGTGATGGCTCGGTACAGGGTGGTGGCAGCAGAAACAGAGAAAACTGTATTTTGGAGATTTAACTATAGGTCTTGCTGATGATATCAAATGAAGGAAGGACTGCAGGATGATCTGTAGGCTCTGGACTTGAATAGTAGGGCAGACGGCAGAGTCACACACTGAGGTGAAGACAGATAACGTAAGTACAGATGTAGGTTTAAATGCACGTAAGCTTGTCGGGAAAAAACAGTAAGGAAATAACACAGGTGTTTCTAGGCTATGTTGCGTCCACTTGGTATCTGTGATCATGAAATTTAAAGTAAAACTAGTTCCACTGCCTGATTTTTTTCCCCAGCGATATCCTGACCGTTCTGATGCAGACTCAGAGGATAAACTGAGTTAATCTAGGGGTAGGGGTTTGCCAAGGAATAAAATGGAAGTAGGCACAGGACTTGTTAGTAACTATGCATGGACTCTAAACCACCTTCACGAGTAAGGGAAGAAAGGAGAGAGTTAATGGACAGCAGAAGGGAAAGTTCAACATAAATGAGTAACCACTCACAAACTATCCATATTATAGTGAAAAAGATTATCTAGTAAACATCTAATAGCTGGTGAACCAGCTTTTTGAACCAACATCTTAGAGACCATACAATGGAAGATAAAGCTGATTATTAACATTAAGGTAATATTTCCTTTACTTGAAACTACTGTAAAATATTGTAAGATTAAACTATCCTACAGTAATACTTCCAAGCAGAATGATAAAAACTCCTTACCTCATGATTGTAATCCAGGATTCCTTTCAAAATTTTCTTTAAATTGCTTATCTGTTTTAAGAGAGAGAAACCAACTGGGTAAAAAGCAATCACAGATGAAAATATAGTTTAACCTAAAAAATTTCTGAACCAACTAATCATTCTTGTTAATCATAAAGTAAACATAAAAAATAAAATTCAACAGTACATTTGAATTACTATCACAAAAAAGACTATCAGTGGCTTAATTTATTTGATCTAAGAGATTTATAAAGCAAATTAAGTATCCAATTATGTTAAATTTTCAATGTTCTAACCACACTGACAAAAATTCGAAGGTAACTGAACAAGACCTAACAGTAAGATTAAATTATGTAGATATTCTGCATGGAAAAAAAAATGTATCATCCTTAGTGAAGACTTAAGCTCAGTGCTGTTTTACCCAGAAAAGTAGAGTTGCATGTTACATAGAGGGTAAGTTCTAAATTTAGAGCATTAAACAAAAATTACAGTCAAAATTACCCTTGGATATCTCCTAACACAACCTACAAATCAGGTAGTCACCTATGAAGGAATGATTCCAAATTCCTCCATGGTCAGAAAAGTGTTTTCCTTCAGCTGAGACCAAGTAAATATTTAGGAGCCATAAGGTTAAAAAAATACTACTGCATCTTTAAATGTTAGTATAACGCTCAGCATTGCCAAGATACTTGTGCTATAAAAAGCATCCCAGTAACAAGACAGGATGAGGGGCCAACACTCACTCAACTCCAGAGCGCAGGCTCCTGGTCATGTTACCTGGGTGAAATCACGGGCAGAATTACCTGCACTATTTACTGTAAACTTATTTTCTTCCCTTTTTTTTTTTTGACCCAACTCATCTGGCTGAATTTGCGTTAAGTCATATGCACACACGATATGATGCTGTTGATCATCTACCTGGCCGTCCCCAGGTAGATGCTCATAGTTGAAGATGTCCTAGGACAGAAGACTGTAGGAGTGATAGCTATCAAATAAAAGATTCCACAGCAGGGGGATCCAGTGGTTAATCAAAGACATACTCATTTTTAAGGGAGAAAATAAACTGAAAACTTCATATTAAAAAAAAAAAGAATCTCATAAATAAAACTAACATGTTTTGTATGCCTAAAAATTTGGAGACACGGAAAATATATAATATACTTTCTCTGGTTCTAGGGTGTTCAATTTTTCGTATTATAACATTTTAAATTAGAAAGTCTTAAAAATCAATGTTTTCACTTAAAATGGTAGTTTATTCTCCACTGAAAAAAGCTACAAATCTTATAATTAATCAATGGTATCTTAAAATCAATCTTAAAATGGAAGAAATATAATTGAAGAAACATAATATAGGATAAAATATAGAGAATAGGAATGCAAATCGGAATGGTTACTTTCAGTTCAGAATATTAAGAGTACAATAAACATTTCGCTTTCTCTCTGTTACTGCCTTTGCCACCCTGGTGACACTGAAGACCGTGTGGATTTACGCGCACACTGTGTGCACGGGCGTGGGACACGCAACTCCCTCTTGTGAAGCAGCAGCAAACATAAGCTGATTTAGCAGCAAGACTTTAAACAGGTTATAACGTTAAAAAGCCATCACTTTTATTGCCTGTTCTTGAAGGGTTATTGAGAAATTAAATAGCATCCATTCACTCTAGCTTAGTGAAAAGGAGGAATTAGATTTTGGCAGACCCAATATCTAGTCAGTGAATAAATATTTTCCTCAAACACGTGTTTTATGGGGAAATATAAAGACAAACCACGCTTAGCTCATCTTAAGTCCAGGGGTTTCACACGCTCACTCACTTGCACTTCGGAGTCCCTACCAATGTGTATTAAAAATAAATGGCTCCAGAGTTTTCCAAGCTGCCAGTCATGACCACAGATCAAGGTGGTGTAAGGAAACTATAGAGATGGAGAACAAGTCAGCGGTGGCCAGGGGTTCGGGTGAGGGTGGTGTGGTTGATGGGACAGAGGCTCCACCGGACACCTGGCAGGGATGGGGCAGCCTGCATCGCCGTTATGTGAGTCTACACGCTGACAGGGCCACACAGGGCGGCGCACACACACAGAAGAGTGTGTGCAGAACGACTGAACTGTGAACACGCTGTGGATCATATCCACGTCGGTTCCCCAGGTTTGCTACTGCATTACAGTCACACAAGATGTCAGCCCTGGAGAAACTAGGGGAAAGGTATGTGGAACTTCTCTGTACATTTCTTTTCCCAACCCCTGTGAATCTATAATCGTTTCAAAATATAAAGTTAAAAAAATAATTTACAGATGGGTTGCAATCTATATTTCAAAAACTAAACTAAAAACATTACTGCATTAAGTAAGGTTAAAAACGTATTCAACTATTCAGGAACATGCAGTTAGGCGGGTGGGAGGCTGCAGTGTAAACTGTGTTTCTCACTGTGGGTTTCCATCAAAGATGCTTGGGGCATACCGAAAAATAAGGCTACTAGGAAGGAAATAAAAATAATCCATTCTCTGAGTGTTCTGGACACAGTTAATAATGATCAGTATTTTCTCATTATTAATAACAACACTAGCAACTAACATTACTGTCCTAAGTACATTATATGTATTAATTCATTTATCTCTGTGAGGTAGATCCTATCACAATCCCCATTTTACAAACGGGAAAACTCAGGCACTGAAAGGTTAAAGACTTTCCCAGCGGCTGTGAGCGGCTGGGCTGGGATGTGGACACAGGCAGTCTGGCTCTGAAGCCCGAGCCCTCAGTCACTATGCTTTACCAACTCAGACTATATCTTGGTGAGCAATTCCAGGTTACCCCAATCTTCAATTCTAGATTATTTCACCAAAGGCTATCTAAGTTTCTAAAGCTCACTAGACACATCAGAGCAAAAGTCAACAAGTATTATATACACCCAAGTAAAAGGTTAATTAACAAATAGGAAAATAAAAAGAAAATACCTTTAGCCTCCAATTATCTCCTACTTCAGTTTTAATTCTGTTTAGCCAATTTTCATCAAAATATGCAGGATCTCTGCAAATAAGAAAAGGCTAGTATGTTAATATCATGTAGCTTTCAAGCTAAAACAAAACCAAACACACACACACAATTGAAACCCGTCCTGTATTATCACTTAACTGCAACAAAAAGAGGTATTTGACACACATGAGCCACAAAATAATACATGTACATGAGATCGAATGCAATTACAGTAGAAATCTCTAAAATCAACTGTTATCACTCATTAAAAAACATAATTTTATCAAAAGCAAGCTAAAAGGTGAAAAGTGATAACATACAATTAATACATGTTTTTCAAATTATACACTAATCTGGAATTAACATAATTAGTAGATACCATGCTAATATCTAAAAACAGTCAAAATCAATGACAATTGTTTTATAAAGGCAAAGGATGTATATTAGGAAGAAGGTTAAAATAAGCTTTTCAGTTAATATTTCAATGACTTCCATCACCTACTACTTCAAAGGTCACCAATAATGTTATTAAAATTTCAGTTTCTTTAAATAATATAAACAGAGAACCTGTTTATGTAATACTAGACATTAGACAAAGTTGGATACCATTTCTGTTTGCAGAAGCCCTAAATCTAAGATAACACTGGTGTGGACAAACAAACTGAAACAAGGATAGACGCTGAATATACTTATGCTTATTTTTCTTAGGAAAACCTCCAAAACTTCTATAAACACGAGAAAGAAAAAAAAAAAAGGTTTTATCCTGGTATGATAGTCGCTTTAAAGTTCCTGAAATCGATGCTCTAAAAAATTAAATTATTTGTTCAAGACCACAGACTGAACACCTCTGTCCTGCTCCAGCAAGTGCCAAATCCAAAGATCTTTTCATTACACAACAACCTCCGTTCACTCAGAAAACATAATGGCAACAAGGGAAATATGTTAGGGGAAAAAAAATCTACATTTCAACTTACACTGTCACTCAGACTGATAAATACAACCGCTACTAAATTTTGGTCAAATTACCTTTAAATAAAGTAACCTGCTATGTAGAATTTTAAAACTTTATTATTAAGAAAAATATATACTTAGGCAGAAGAATTTTTTGGTAGAATTTTTTAAATTAATTGCTTGATTGATTAATTAATTAATTAATGGCTGTGTTGGGTCCTCGTTGCTGCGCGCAGGCTTTCTCTAGTTGCAGCGAGAGGGGCTACTCTTCGTTGCAGTGCACAGGCTTCTCGCTGCAGTGTCTTCTCTTGTTGCAGAGCACGGGATCTAGGTGTGTGGGCTTCAGTAGTTGTGGCTTGCGGGCTTTAGAGCACAGGCTCAGTGATTATGGTGCACGGGCTTAGTTGCTCTGTGGCATGTGGGATCCTCCCGGGCCAGGGATTGAACCCGTGTCCCCTGCATTGGCTGGTGGATTCTTAACCACTGCGCCAACAGGGAAGTCCCAAGGCATAAGTATTTAGGAAAAAAGTTACAGCTAAGTTTTCTCTGTAGAAATCTATTAGGATTATTTTTGAAGCCTGTATCCAAGTTAACATGTTAACTTTATTGTCTATTTCTCTACTCTTAAATTTTTAAAAATTGAGATATAATTCACATACCATACAACTCACCCATTTGAAATACACAATGCAATGGATTTTAGTACATTCACATCACCACAATCTAATTTTAGAACCTTTCCACCTTCCCCAAAGAAATCCTGTATCCATTGGCTGTCACTCCCATTTCCCTCTCTCCAGCCTCTAGAAATTACTAATCTACTTTCTGTTTTCATGGGCTTGCCTATTTTGTACATTTCATATAAATGAAATTATACACTGTGTGGGGTCTTTTGTGTCTGGCTTCTTTCACTCAGCATGCTTTTAAGGTTCATCCATGTTGTAGGACGTGTCACCACTTCATTCCTTTTTATGGCTCAAAAACATTCCATTTATGGATACACTACATTTTGTTTATCTATTCATCAGCTGATATACATGCTTCATGTGGGTATGTTCCTAGGAGTGGAATTGCTCGGTCCCGTAATAACTCTGTTTAACATCTGAAGTGTGACCAAACTGTTTTCCAAAGCAGCTGTACCATTTTACACTCCTGCTAGCAACACGTCAGTTCCAATTTTTCCACAGCCTGTCAACATTTGTTATTATCTCTCTAAAAAGTTATGCTCATCCTAGTGGGTGTGAAGTATTATATTATCTCACTGTGTTTTTTAAAAAAAATTTTTATAATTCATTTATTTTTATTATTTTTTTAATTTTTGGCTGTGTTGGGTCTTCGTTGCTGCGTGCGGGCTTTCTCTAGTTGCGGCGAGTGGGCCTCTCATTGCAGTGGCTGCTCTTGTTGCGGAGCACGGGCTCTAGGCGTGCGGGCTTCAGTAGTTGTGGCGCATGGGCTCAGCAGTTGTGGTGCACGGGCTTAGTTGCTCCGTGGCATGTGGGATCTTCCCAGACCAGGGCTCGAACCCGTGTCCCCTGTGTTGGCAGGCAGATTCTTAACCACTGTGCCACCAGGGAAGTCCCTCTCACTGTGGTTTTGATTTGCACTTCCTTAATGACTAACAACATTGAGCATCTTTTCATGTGCTTATTGGCCACCTGTATATCCTCTAGGGACAAGTCTATTCAGAGTCTTTCCTGTTAAACAACTGAATTGTCTTTTTATTATTGAGTTGTGAGAGGTGGTTTTTTTTCCGGTTTGTTTTTTTTTTTGTTTTCAGTATTCAGGGTAAAAGCACCTTATCAGATATAAGATGTGTAAATAATTTCGCACATTCTGTGAGTTATCTTTTCACTTTCTTGATGGCATAATTTGCCGCACAATGGTTTTTAATTTTTGATAACGTTCAATTTATCTATCTTTTGCTGTTGGTATTATATCTAAGAAGGTTTTGCCTAATCCAAGGTCAGGAAGATTTACTTCTATGTTTTCTTCTAAGATTCTCACAGCTTTAGTTTTAAATTGAAGTTATGATCCATGTGCATAGTGTACGTAAAGGGTCTAACTTCCTCCTTCTGCATGTAGATATTCATACCCATCTATTTTTGTTTTAAGCTTCATCTAGCTTCTTTAGTCAAGGTTCTTTTGCTGTTAAGTCACAGAAACTAATTTGAGCAAAACTGTGCAAAAAAAGGGAACTTACTGGAAGACCACTGATGTATGTTATGGTACATAAAGATAGCTGGGCCTCCTTGAGTAGTGAAATTAGGATCTGCAAAGCTGTTAAGAATCCAGACAGTACTCCCCTTCTGACTTTCACCTTTGCTTCTGCCCATCTATTTGTTTTCTCTCTGAAGACCAACATTTTCTGTTTCTCCACACAACGCTGAAGAGAGCCACACACACACTCCAAGTCTTCACCATGCCAGTTCAAGAAGATAGTTTTGAAGACCAGCCATAACTCAATCCCAATTCTAAATTCCCAGGAAACTCCAAATAATACAGCTACAGTCTGTTTTTCATCCCTAGTCCGATTGTATGTGACCAAAAGGATGGAGAGCCACAAGTAGGACACCCACAACTTCAGGTCTCAGAGAAAGGGACTCCTGTAAACTGGGCAGAGAACCCCCCCAAAGTGTCCTCTTTGCTTAAAACCTCTTGTGAAAATACATAATGCAAAGAAAAACAACTTAAGTGAATTCTACTGAGATATTAAAGAATTGTTATAAAAATAGCTCAGAAAGTAAAAAATATTCCATATTTTTAATAATCAAAAAAACTGTAATCTAAAAATCATAATCATTGCCAATCAAGTAATAGTCTTTCCAATCAAAAATGACAATCATAAGTAGGGCAATCTGTGAGTCTGGTGCTAAATGGGTGGTGATTACCCAAAGCCAAAGGCACTGAACTTACTAGCTAAGTGGAAATTCAGGGCCACACAGCTAAAAGATACTTATATTTCAACAGGAAACCCCTTAACTTATAAAAAAGAATGCTTTAAAATGTCTAAGAGGGCTTCCCTGGTGGCGCAGTGGTTAAGAATCTGCCTGCCAATGCAGGGGACATGGGTTCAAGCCCTGGTCCGGGAAGATTCCACATGCCGCGGAGCAAATAAGCAACCCTGTGCGTCACAACTACTGAGCCTGTGCTCTACAACCTGCGAGCTACAACTACTGAGCCCACATGCCACAACTACTGAAGCCTGCACGCCTACAGCCTGTGCTCCGCAGTAAGAGAAGCCACCGCAATGAGAAGCACGTGCACCGCAATGAAGAGTAGCCCCCCGCTCGCCGCAACTAGAGAAAACCTGCGTGCAGCAACGAAGACCCAATGCAGCCAAAAATAAAATAATAAATTTATTAAAAAAAAAATTAAAATGTCTAAAATTATATACTCTGAGAATTCCAAGATTATGGGATACTTCATTTACAACTTAGAGCAACACTTCTTATGAATCAAAGAACTCAGAAAAATCTGAATAAAGTATTTCAAACCAATCACTATGATACAGTTTGCTTCTTGCCTAAAAGATGACCACATCAAAGCCTCAGAATGTGCCTGAGCTGGGCGGGAAGACGACAAAAGACAGCCATTACCACCATGTACTCAGCACCAGTAACCTGCCAACCATGGAGCCAGGCACTCTGTGTTCACAGTGACACTGCCAGGAAGGTATCGCTGTCCCCATGGTACGCTGAGCAATATCAGACTCAGAAGTTAAGTAATTTCCCCAGGTTCAATCACACCGTTAAGTGGCAGAGTTGATGGTACTGTCGCTTTTGTTACAAGAGATCAGCAGAGTTCAACACGAAACTGGTCCTAGCAAACACCACCAAGGGCCTGTGGCTAATTCTCTCCTTCCTGCTCAGCCGTCTAGTCACAGAGAACAAAGACCCACATCGTTCAAGATGTTCTATGGTCAACAGGGGCAGGTGTCTGTCTCATTCACCACTGTCTGCCCAGCACTTCACGTCTGACGCACAGCAGTTCTCATTGATACCTGTGCACTGAAATACATTTGGAAGGTGATAGCACTTTTATTTAATAAGCTTCCAATCTGCTACTTGGGCGGAACACAGCAAGAATAGTAGTCCACAAATCTAAACTATGACACAAATTAACCTATCTATGAAACAGAACAGACCCACAGACATAGAGAACAGACTGGTGGTTGCCAAGGGGGAGGGGGTTGGGGGAGGGATGGAGTGGGAGGTTGGGATTAGCAGATGTAAGCTTTTAGACATAGAATGGATCGACAACAAGGTGCTACTGTATAGCATAGTGAACTATATTCAATATCACCTAATGAACCATAATGGAAAAGAATATTTTAAAAAAGTATATATATATATATATATGTATAACTGGATCACTTTGCTGTACAGCAGTAATTAACACAACACTGTAAATCAACTATACTTCAATTAAAAAAAAAAAAACAATAGTAGTCCACAGCATTCTTCCATTCAATACTTTTCCTAGTCATGAACTTGACTCAAATATGCAGGCATCTAGCCATAACTCTGTTTCGCTAAGTAGTTTACAATTTCAGCAATGTTTTCTAAGTACCCCTTAATAAACGTTCTCAGGCTAGGATCAAACAGCATAAAGGTGATTTTCTCCAACATATTAACAGATTATAGTTCTGCACAGATACGTAAATGACAAGGGATAATCTTACTCGGAATGTTCTTCATGAGCCAGAAACCATCTTTAGCGTCTTACTATGTCCTGACTCCTGTTAAGGAAATGACACAAACCAGCCACAAAACATATGAAGCCATTTCCTCGACTTTCCCAGCACATCTATTCGGCTGTAACTTATGCACCAGTCATAGCTTAAGCTAAAGGAAAAGCCCATTGATTTTAATCCGTTAACACAATTCCAGGAATACACTGTCATCCTGCAGTCAACTGCTTCCACAGAAACCAAAAAATTAAATTTTATTTCTACTGCTTAAATTATTTAAGTACCATAATATTCTTATTGAAGTCCCCCAAATTAAGATGGGGTCCGAAACAAACACTGTATTTTGACTCAATTTCTTAATATGACATTTTTATTAGCAAATGTTACTATTTTTTAAAATAGATACGTTAATTCTTAGGTCTATTTTCCTTTTTCTTTTGGCCGCGCTGTGCAGCATGCAGGATCTTAGTTCCCTGACCAGGGATCAAACCCGTGCCCCCTGCAACGGAAGCTCGGAGTCTTAACCACCGGACTGCCAGGGAAGTCCCTCTTAGGTCTATTTTCTAATCATCTTTTCATTACCTAAAACAATCATTTTGGTCCCCTGCCACTAAATGGATATTCAAGAGTTGGCTATGACATTTATATTTCGCATCCTTGATGACAACAAAAATAAAGCAAATTATGCTTTAGCCCCTGCAGTGTTAGAAAGAGCAACAGAGGCGCAGAGGCACAGGCTCTAAACCAAGGGCAGGCAATCAGGTCCCATAAATAAAAAGAGGCATTCCACCGCTGTCCGCAGCTTGGCCTTCATTTTACCTCTTTTGGTCTCATCTACTTTCTTTTTCCCTCTTTCTTTAACTCTGAAAATAAAACATAATGGCACTTAGAGGCACAACTACTTCTGATCTTGCTCTTTCAATCAATATGCAGTTGTGGCAGAATAAAAAATATATTTGCCCTCTGTCCCTGGATCCTGGTGCTGAGCTCCTAAAACCCTGAGAATTTCCTGAGTGATGGGGTGTCTTTTATAACTCATCATGAGCTCTTTCCAGCCACACCGGAGCTTATGCTAACAGGGTGATTCACTGTGGGACCCACAGACAGCTTCAGGACGAGGGCTGGTCCCAGAGGAATTTTCAGCCCCACCCCCTGACCTCCAGGAAGGGACTGGCGGCGGAGTTCAAACACGTGGCTAACGACTTCACTCATGTCTCTTTAGTGAAACCCCCCAATAAAACCCTAAACAACAGGGTTCAGAACTTCGGGGTGGGTGAGCACATCACTGTGCTGGGAAGGCAGTGGGCTCACGGGGTCCCAGAGCTCTGCGCTGCCTCTACCCCACACGTCCCTGTGCATCTCCTTCATGTGGCTGTTCCTGAGTTGGATCCTGTACAATAAAAATGTAATCATAAGTATAGAGCTTCCCTGAGTTTTGTGTCATTCTCGCAAATATCAAACCTGAGGGGGTTCATGGGAACTCCTGCATTTGCAGTTGGCTGGGCAGAAGTGTGGGTGCCCCACGGACCCCATCCATATCTACCTGGCGTCTGCAGCGGGGACAGTCTTGTGGGACTGGGGCCTTAACTGCCGAGTCTGCCCCGAGGGTCAGAATCAAAGGACTGTGACCTTAACTTGTGGGTCTGAGCTACCTCAGGAAGCTGGTGTCAGAACATCGAGTTGGTATCAGGGAAACTGTTGATGGAAAATGACAGAGTGGTGAACTCTTCTTGGAGATAAAGGATAAAAGAAGATAAAAGTTGCTTCCTTTTCATTTCCAAGTTCATAATTCCATATTCATTCATTTAGCTAGCATTTACAGAACACCTACTCTAGAGCAGGACAAGGGGCTCTGGGAGGTAAGGGCGGCGGCGATACTGAACAGGTGGTCAGGGTGGGCTAGGTGGAGAGGCAGACAGCTCTCAGTGGGGACTGGCAGCTGGTGAGGAAGGGCAGCATGTGGACATCTGACTGATAAACATCCGAGGCAGAGGGACGGGCCACGCACGATGCCCCCAGCAGAAGGCGTGTGAGGACGAGCAGGGTGCTGCTGTGGGAAAGAACGCCAGCAAATGAGGTCAGAGTTCAAGAGGGAAGAGATATGGGAACATACGTACGTGTATAACTGATTCACTTTGTTACAAAGCAGAAACTGACACACCATTGTAAAGCAATTATACTCCAATAAAGATGTTAAAAAAAAAATGGAATGCGGTCTGAGTGGTACCAAGGGCTCAGGTCACTTGGGCTCTGATACATCACTGTGAGTCCTTTGGCTTTTACCCTGAGTGAAATGGGGCACCAGTGCAGGGCTCTAAGCAGAAAACCTCACTGTGGCTGTTGGGTTCACATGAGACTCTGGGGCAGGCAACTACAGAAACACCGACACTGGTCAGGAAGTTACCAACATGATACGGGCAAGAGATGACGGCAGCCAGACCAATATGGTAGCAGTAAAGGTAATAATTTTTATCATAAAACTTTTTTCCTCCTAAAAATTCCACTATACATCTGTGATAAGTAAGGCACTTTCCTGTGCCTTACTAACCATGGTTCTGATACTACACCTAACATAACAAAGAAACACTCCCAGAATACCACCTAATACTCAATCTGTATTCAAATTTCCTCCATTACATCCTTGAAATGTCTTTGTTCACACAAGATCCAAGCTTCATGCATTGCATTTGTTTTTGTTTTTGAAACTGTGGTAAGAACACTTAACATGAGCTCTGCCCTCTCGAGAGACATTCAAGACCAGAGTACAGTGCTATGAACCACAAGCACAGCGCTGCACAGCAGGCCTTAAGGGCTTATGCATCTCATGCAACTGAAACTTTACACCTGTTGAACAGCAACTCCCATTTCCCCCAAATCCCAGCCCCTGGCAGCCACCACTTCACTCTGCTTCCATGAGTCTGACCACTTCAGACACCTCCCAGAAGTGGAGTGGTGCAGTCTGCCCCCTGGGACTGGCTTTCTCACGTAGCATGACGTCCTCCGGGGCATCCACGCTCTGCACGCGGCAGGTCTTCCAGAAGAACCACGTGATGCGTTTGGTCAGTGTCTTTCTCTCTGGACTCTGTGATCTAGAAGGATCCACCCCGTTCCTTTCTTCTCTTGACATTCACTTGCTGAAGAGACCAGGTCAACTGTCCTGTGAAATATCGCACTTTCTGGATTTTCCTGATCCTTTCCTTGTGACTCAGTTTAACCTATTCCTCTGTCCTCTGTATTTCTCTGTAATCTGGAAGTTAGATCTAAAGGCTGGATTTAGCTATATTTTAAAAGTGTAGCCTTCAGTGTTTCCTGATGGGTTGGATGCAGGATGTGGAGAAAAAGAAAGATAGGTTTCAAGGTCTGAGCAGCTCAAGGCCAGAAATGCCAACAACTGAAATGAGAAGACTTTGACTGAGTGGGTCTGAGCAGAAGACAGGGTTTAGTTCTAGATACGATGACTCTGACATGTCTTTTAGACCCAACTGGAGATGCTAAGTAGACAATCAGACAAGTCTGGACGTCAGAGGAGAGGTTCACGCTGGAGATAAAAATCTGAGCGTCCTTAGGATACGGATGCTATTTAAGGCTAAGAGACTAGACGAAATCACTGAGGGGGTGAATGCAAACAAAAGAGAAGAGGGGCCAGGCCTGAGTCCTTAAGCTCTGCATCCTTAGGAGGGAGCACAGGAGAGCGAAACCAGCACAGGAAATGCAGATCATCCAATGAGACAGGAGAGAAACCTGGAAGGTCACAGTATCCTGGAGGCCAAATCTTACTAAGTGTCAGAAGGAAGTAATAAGCAGATGAGCATCTGTCCTTTGAACGCCGCTGCCAGTCCAGACGAGGACTGAGAACGAGCATTAGCATCACAACAAGTGCAGTTCTAACATGATGGTGGGGAAACCGTGACAGAAGTGGGTTTAAGGGGGGGTGGGGGAGAACTCTGAGACAGATGCTGCACAGGCAGGGGAACGGGAGCAGTGGCTGACAGGAGTGGGATCCTGAGAAGTCTGTTTAAAGACAAATAAGCCTGCTTCCCTGCTAGTGGATATGACCCTGCAGAGCAGGCGAAGCCGTGGGTGCAGCAAAGAGGGGAGAACTGGTAAAGCAAAGATCTTGAGTAGGTGAGAGGCAAAGGGACCCAACAGACAACGTGCAGCCACTGACTTTACGACAGGACTGCCCCCAGCACAGCTCGAAGGCGGTAACGGGCAGCGAGGTGGCCACATTGATGCCGGTGGGGGCAAACGTAGTCGGGGAGTCAACAGAGATTCTCTTGTATGTGTTTCAACTTTCTCAGAAGTAGGCGGTCCCTTACCTTGGAAGGTAATCAGAGGAGAGAGTGGGGAAGTGGTGCTGAAGGTCTGCAGAAAGGAGAGTGGGGGACGGTCACCCGGAAGAGGGGTAGTGAGAGGGCTGGGGAAGTACCAGATGACCAGGGGTTCACACTGGGAAATGTAAAATGAGACGCACCAGCAAGTCTGTGTCTTTTCCAGCTCGGTTCAGCCGCATAGGTGAGACGCAGAACTGGTGGGATATTAGATTTAACCAAGTTGTGGTTTAGCTAAAAAAAGTACAAAGAAATAAAAAAGGGGCAGAGAAGCTAAAAATGTACACAGGGAGTGATTATGACTGACCACGGAATTTCAGCTGAATAAGAGGAAAGAAAGAGGGGAAGGTGAAGGACAGTGTTGAGACCCCACCTGCCCTCGAGAACGGAAGGGTGGCTGGAGATGTGCGGCCAGAGAGAGTGAGATGGAAAGAGAGGAGGCAGTGGTCAGACGGCGGGAGAGAGCAAACCGAGACCACAGAGGGTCGCAGATTACTGGTGATGATAAGCCATGGGGTATGACCTCGAGATTGAGTGGCTGAAACTGGGTAGAGGATGAGACCAAAGTAGATGAGTCAAGGAGTTGACAGGCAACGGTCTGAAGGACCATATCCAAGTCCCCAGGAATTTCAGCAAGGGTGGTACTGGAAAGAGCAGCAGGATGCCTGGATCCAAAGCTGCTGAGAAACGAGAGGGATGATGTCATAAGACTCAAAACTGGGGGGTGTTAGGGAAGATGTGAGGGGAACGGTCTGGAAGCAGCACTGAGGAGGCACCATGCTGAGCCAAGTGGTACATGAAGAAGAAACAGCCTTACTTAGAAGCCTGCAGAGGCAGTGCTGTTACGGGAGAAGAGGATTCTTTCAGGCCCGAAATTGATCAGTGCAAAGCAGTGATTGTTCTCTGGCAGGTGTACCATAGGTTCACCAAGAATCACAGGTTTTACAGCATAAACAGTCAATTCAAGTTCTTGTTGTCTCACATAGAACATGCCGTGCTCTCCAAAGTGGGTGCTGCTTTGTAAAAATCTTTACAAAGGCTAATGTTAATTTTCTTCAAACCAAGAAGTAGAAAATAGGAAAGAAAATTCTATAAATTTGAGTTTTGATAATATTAAGAGTCACGCTCCCTAAAAACTTAAGGGTCCCCTCAAGAAAATGTTTTCATTTTGTATTTGTTGATATATAGATGTAAAAGGATAAACTACATCTTAAGTGTTTTCAGTGCCTGATCTATTATTAAAAATTACTTCAATGAACAAGAATCTAATCATCCATGGATGTTGTCTGTCCAGTCATTAGACAGTTCAACATAATCAAAATCCTGAAAATATGGGAAAGGAATCTTTGCAATAAATAGTGCAAAAAAAAAGAGACCCTTATATCATACACAAAAAGTAGTAACTGAGAATGCGTCACAGACCTAAATATAAGCATTAGAACTATAATACTTCTGGAGGAAAACAGAGGAGAAAATCTTAGAGACCCTGAGTTTGGTAAAGGTTTCTTAATACAATTTAAAAAAAAAATGTGAACTTAAAAAAATATATTAAATAATAAGTATTTAATAAGTAAAACTTTTAAAATATTTGCCCTGCAAAAACACTATTAAGAAAATAAAAAGGGAAGCCACAGGCTGGGAGAAAATATTTTAAAACATACATCTGAGAAAGAACTTGTATTTAGAATATATAAAGAACTCTAAATTTAATAAGATGAAAACAATTCAATTAAAAAATAGGAAAAACCCACAAAACACAACGAAGGACACTACATAATGATCAAGGGATCAATCCAAGAAGAAGATATAACAATTGTAAACATTTATACACCCAACAGAGGAGCACCTCAATACATAAGGCAAATGCTAATAGCCATAAAAGGGGAAATCGACAGTAACACAGTAATAGTGGGGGACTTTAACACCCCACTTACACCAACAGATAGATCAACCAGACAGAAAATTAATAAGGAAACACAAGCCTTAAATGACACATTAGACCAATAGACTTAAGTAATATCTATAGGACATTCCATCCGAAACCAGCAGAATACACTTTCTCCTCAACTGCACACAGAACATTTTCCAGGATAGATCACATCTTGGGTCACAAACCAAGCCTCGGTAAATTTAAGAAAACTGAAATTGTATCAAGCATTTTTTCCGACAACATTATGAGATTAGAAATCAATTACAGGAAAAAAAACTGTACAAAACACAAACACATGGAGGCTAAACAATATGCTACTAAATAACCAAGAAATCACTGAAGAAATCAAAGAAGAAATAAGAAACTAACTAGAAATAAATGACAATGAAAACACAATGACCCAAAGCCTATGGGATGCAGCAAAAGCAATTCTAAGAGGGAAGTTTATAGTAATTCAATCTCACCTCAAGAAACAAGAAAAATCTCAAAAAAACAATCTAATCTTACACCTAAAGGAACCAGAGAAAGAAGAACAAACAAAACCCAAAGTCAGTAGAAGGAAAGAAATCATAAAGATCAGAGCAGCAATAAATGAAAGAGAAACAAAAAAACACTAGCAAAGATCAATAAAACTAAAAGCTGGTTATTTGAGAAGATAAAATTGATAAACCTTTAGCCAGACTCATCAAGAAAAAAAGGTAGAGGACTCAAATCAATAAAATTAGAAGTGAAAAAGGAGAAGTTATAACTGACACCGCAGAAATACAAAGGATCATGAGACTACTACAAGCAACTATATGCCAATAAAATGGACAACCTGGAAGAAATGGACAAATTCTTAGAAAAGTACAAGCTTCCAAGACTGAACCAGGAAGAATTAGAAAATATGAACAGACCAACCACAAGTAATGAAATTGAAACTGTGATTAAAAATTTTCCAACAAACAAAATTCCAGGACCAGATGGCTTCACAGGTGAATTCTATCAAACATTTAGAGAACACCTAACACAGATCCTTTTCAAACTCTTCCAAAAAATTACAAAGGGAGGAACATTCCCAAACTCATTCTACGAGGCCACCATCACCCTGATACCAAAACCAGACAAAGATATCACAGAAAAAGAAAATTACAGGCCAATATCACTGATGAACATAGGCGCAAAAATCCTCAACAAAATACTAACAAACAGAATCCAACAACACATTAAAAAGATCATACACCATGATCAAGTGGGATTTACCCCAGGGATGCACGGATTCTTTAATATACGCAAATCAATCAATGTGATACACCATATTAACAAGTTGAAGAATAAAAACCATACAATCATGCAGAAAAAGCTTTCGACAAAATTCAGCACCCATTTATGATAAAAACTCTCCAGAAAGTGGACATAGAGGGAACCTACCTCAACATAATAAAGTCCATATACAACAAACCCACAGCCAATATCATCCTCAATGGTGAAAAACTGAAACCATTTCCACTAAGATCAGGAATAAGACAAGGGTGCCCACGCTTGCCACTATTATTTAACATAGCTTTGGAAGTCTTAGCCATGGCAATCAGAGAAGAAAAAGAAAATAAAAGGAATCCAAATTGGCAAAGAAGTAAAACTGTCACTGTTTGCAGATCACATGATACTATACATAGAAAATCCTAAAGATGCCACCAGAAAACTACTAGAACTAATCAATGAATTTAGTAAAGTTGCAGGATACAAAATTAATATACGGTAATCTCTTGTATTCCTATACACTAACAATGAAAGATGAGAAAAAGAAATTAAGGAAACAATCCCATTTACCACTGCAACAAAAAGAATAAAATACCTACGAATAAACCTATCTAACGAGGTAAAAGACCTGTACGCAGAAAACTATAAGATACTGATGAAAGAAATCAGAGATGACACAAACGGATGGAGAGATATACCATGTTCTTGGATTGGAAGAATCAATATTGTGAAAATGACTATACTACCCAAAGCAATCTACATATTCAATGCAATCCCTATCAAATTACCAATGGCATTTTTCACAGAACTAGAACAAAAAATTTTACAATTCGTATGGAAACACAAAAGACCTCGAATAGCAAAAGCAATCTTGAGAAACAAAAATGGAGCTGGAAGAATCTGGCTCCCTGACTTCAGACTATACTACAAAGCTAGAGTAATCAAGATAGTATGGTACTGGCACAAAAACAAAATATAGATCAATGGAACAGGATAGAAAGCCCAGAGAAAAACCCACACACGTATGGTCACTTAATCTATGACAAAGGAGGCCAGAATATACAATGGAGCAAAGACAGCCTCTTCAATAAGTGGTGCTGGGAAAACTGGACAGGTACATGTAAAAGAATGAAATTAGAACACCCCCTAACACCATACACAAAAATAAACTCAAAATGGATTAAAGACCTAAATGTAAGGCCAGACACTATAAAACTCTTAGAGGAAAACATAAGCAGAACACTCTTTGACACATATCACAGCAAGATGTTTTTTGACCCACCTCCTAGAGTAATGAGAATAAAAACAGAAATAAACAAATGGGACCTAATTAAACTTAAAATGTTTTGCACAGCAAAGGAAACCTTAAACAAGACGAAAAGACAACACTCGGAATGGGAGAAAATATTTGCATCTGAAGCAACTGACAAAGGATTAATCTCCAAAATATACAAACAGCTCATGCAGCTAAATATCAAAAAAACAAACAACCCAATCAAAAAATGGGCAGAAAGCCTAAATAGACATTTCTCCAAAGAAGACATACAGATGGCCAACAAACACATGAGAAGTTGCTCAACATCACAAATTATTAGAGAAATGCAAAATCAGAACTACTATGAGGTATCACCTCACACCTCAGAATGGCCATCATCAAAAAATCTACAAACAGTAAACGATGGAGAGGGTGTGGAGAAAAGGGAACCCTCATGCATTGTTGGTGGGAATGTAAATTGATACAGCCACTGTGGAGAACAGTATGGAGATTCCTTAAAAAACTAAGAATAGAACTACCATGTGACCCAGCAATCCCACTACTGGGCATATATCCAAAGAAAACCATAATTCAAAAAGACACATGCACCTCAATGTTCACTGCAGCACTGTTTACAACAGCCAGGACATGGAAACAACCTAAATGTCCATCAACAGAGGAATGGATAAAGAAGATGTGATATATAAATATAATAGAATATTACTCAGCCATAGAAAGGAACAAAATTGGGTCATTTGTAGAGACATGGATGGACCTAGAGACTGTCATACAGAGTGAAGTAAGTCAGAAAGAGAGAAACAAATATCATATATCAAAACATATATGTGGAATCTGAAAAAATTGGTATAGAGGATCTTATTTACAAAGCAGAAATAGAGACACAGATGTATGTTTGGATACCAAGGGGGAAAGGGGGGCGGTGGGATGAATTGGTAGACTGGGATTGACATATATACACTACTGATACTATGTATAAAACAGATAACTAATGAGAACCTACTGTATAGCACAGGGAACTCTATTCAATGCTCTGTGGTGACCTAAATGAGAAGGAAATCCAAAAAAGAGGGGATATATGTATACATATAGCTGATTTACTTTGCTGTACAGTATAAACTAACTTAATATTGTAAAGCAACTATATTCTAATAAAAATAAATAAATAATAGGCAAAAGATTACAGCAAACAGGAGAGGTTGTGGAGAAAGGGAACTCTCCTACACTGTTGTTATAAGCTGGTGCAGCCACCATAGAGAACAGTATTCTAAAAATATCAATAGAACTACCATATGATCCAGCAATCCTACTCCTGGGCATGTATCTGTAGAAAACTCTAATTGGAAAAGATACATGCACTCCAATGCTCACAGCAGCACTATTCACAATAGCCAAGACATGAAAGCAACCTAAATGTCCATCAACAGATGAATGGATAAAGATGATGTGGTACATACATACAATGGGATATTATTCAGCTGTAAGAAAGAATGAAATAATGTCATTTGCAGTAACACGGATGGACATAGAGACTGTCATACTAAGTGAATTAAGTCAGACAGAGAAAGACAAATACCATATGATGTCACTTATAAGTGGAATCTAAAATATGATACAAATGAACTTATTTACAAAAAAGAAACAGACTCATAGACGTAGAAAACAAATTTATGGTTATCAAAGGGGAAAGGAGGTGGGGGGGGATAAATTAGGAGATTGATATTAGCAGAGACAAACTACTATGTATATAAACAACAAGGGCCTACTGTATAGCACAAGGCATGATATTCAATATCCTGTGATAAACCATAATGGAAAAGAATATGAAAAAGAATATATATGTATAACTGAATCACTTTGCTGTACAGCAGAAATTAACACATTGTAAATCAAGTATACTTCAATAAAATGTAAGTAAACATAAAAATTTTCAAAATTCCTATATTGATAAATGAAAGAATACACTGTTAACAGTGTATAATGATGCCTTTAGCTAACTGAAATAATACCAACAGCTAAAATTTCTTGTAAGCTCACTACGCTCCAGGTACTCTAAACATATAGGTAGTTTCCCCAACTTACAGATAAGAGAATTGAGGTACAGGAAGGTTATGGGCCCAAGGTCAAGCATCTATCTATTAAGGGACAGCCAAGATTCAAAGGCAGATGTGGCCACAAACTCCTAACCCCACCTGTGCCTCATTGGCTTGACCCAGTGCCCGCGGGTGGGGAAGTGTGCGGACGTGAGCGTGTGGCCACCAGCGTGTGGACACGGTCTGGCCAGCCCCCCCTCAGAGGGCCCCATAGTCCCAGGGATGTCCCAGATCCCAGAGTCATGGTGGGGCACTGGGCTTGCACACCCAGAAATTAAAAACAAACAAAAAAAGATTACAGCAAACAATTCACCAAAGAAGATATATATATGTATGCATATATATATATATATATACAGTAAATGTATATAAATACAAGAAACACAAGAAAAGATTCCCGACATCACTAGTCATTATAGAAATACAAATAAAATCTACAATGAGCACCACTAGACGGCCACTAGAATGGTTATAATTAAAAAGAGCAATCCCAGCAAGTGCTGGTGAGGCCATGGTGCAATTGGAACACTGACACGCTGCTTGTAAAAACATAAATGGTACATCCGCTTTGGAAGCAGTTTGGTAGTTTCTTAAATATTAAACTTACACCTGCCACATGTTGCAGCCATTTCACCCCTAGTTGGAACTTCACCCCAGAGAAATGGCAGCATGTGTCCATACAAAGATGTAGACACTGATGTTCACAGCAGCTCTATTTGTAACAGCCCCAAACTACAACAACCCAGGAGTTCCTCAGCAGCCGACGGATGGATGGATTGTGGTATATCCATACAATGGAATGGGCATGGACTATATTAAGACAGGCAACAACATGAATAAATCTCAAAATTTTATGTTGCATGAAAGAAGCCACACCCTCTCCCTCAAAAAATAAAACATACTGTAAGCCCATTTATGGGCTTAAATGAAGAGATCTGCTATTTCTCTCAGCATCCACACTCTACTGGCTTTCCCTGTGCCTCTCTGGTCCCTCTGCTGGTAGATGTTCTAACCAACAACTAAATGTCAGAGTTCTTCAAGGCTCAGGCTACACACTGTTTTCTTCTTACCCTATACTCTTCCCTGAGTGATTTAATCCACGCTCATGGCTTCAATTAAGAAACACCCAAATTGATATCTCTGGTTTGGACTCTTCTGAATGCTAGCCCTGGGGAGACAACTGCTAACTTAGAAATTTTCACCATTTCTCTGTAGCGCTTGTTATACTAGCAGTTTTGTTTCCTTGGTCATTTAACATCTGCTTTTCCCCAGGTTATAAACTCTCTGAACACAATTACCCTGTGGACTGTGGCTCATCCTTGCATCACCAGTGCTGGATGCAGAGTAGCCGTTCAATAAACATCAAACTGACAAAGGAGGAAGCTTCTGTGAAGCTGTTATTATACAATTATTTAAATAGACAATATAAAACAACATGAATGAATCACACAGACATTATGTTGAGTGAAAGAAGTCAAACACGAAGAGTATAAACTGTATGATTCCACTTATAAGAAGGATGGTGTAGAAATCAGAACCATGGCTATCTTTGAGGCAAGGGGTATTGATTAGGGAGGGGCATGAGGGGGACCATTTGGGGGCTCAAAATGTTATATAGTTCAGTCTGGGCGGCGGTTACATGGATGTGTGTATACATGTGTGCATATACATACAATATATACATACTACACACAAATTAATCACTTCTTTTAGTATGCTTTTCGGTCTACATTATACCACAACAAAATGAAAAAGGAATGTGTTTTGGGAAAAAATGTAAAAAACTAAATATTGATGAGAAATATGCCCACAAGACTTTCGTAAATGAGAATAACCACTCTGCAGAACATAATGCATGTTATGATCCTGATTTGGTAAAATAATATATTCATACAGTCTTTCTTCTGGTTTCTACAATAGAAATCCTACCCAAACTAACAAGCAAAAAATTCATTTAATGACACATACCTGGAAAGCTCACGTAGCTAGGCCCACTTGCCCACAAATAATTTTTATTAAGGACTGCACTGAAACTCTCTAGACCAGGGGTCCCCAACCCCCTGGCCGTGGACCGCTACCAGCAGGAGGTGAGTGGCAAGCGAGTGAGCGAAGCTGCATCTGCCGCTCCCCATCGCTCCCCATCACCCGCATTACTGCCTGAACCATCGGCCCCATCGCTCGCATTACCGCCTGAACCAACCTCCCCATCACCCGCATTACCGCCGGAACCAACCTCCCCATCGCTCACGTTACGGCCGGAACCAACCTCCCCATCACCCGCGTTACGGCCGGAACCAACCTCCCCATCACCCGCGTTACCGCCTGAACCATCCCCCACATCGCTCGCGTTACCGCCTGAATCACCACTCCCCCACCATCCATGGTAAAATTGTCTTCCACGAAACTGGTCCCTGGTGCCAAAACGGCTGGGGACCGCTGTTCTAGACCATTCAAAAGCTAAACGTTATTAGGGCACCACTCAAAAGTGTCCACGAAAATCACAAGACCGCTCTTCTCTGTGCTAGAACCCGGGCTGGTCAGTTTCAAGTTAGCCTTCTTGAGCTCTGCCAGAAAGTCTGCATGGCTGTATGTCTGGAGAGATGTAAGGTGCAGAAGAAAGGTACAGCAAGCTATAGTTTTCAAGCATGAACCGCCAGTGTGAAAGGCAGGTAGATTCTCTGAAATGCAGGCATTTGAGAAGCTTCGAGACGGGCAGCTCTACACAGCTCACTGCAAGGGGAGCAACGGCAAGAATCCTTTAGCAATGATACTGATTCTCAATAGAGCTGCAGGGAATCTCAGCAAGTCCCATGTAAGTTCTTTAGTGTCTCAGGCTGACAAGGGCTCAGGGCTTCAAAAGACAGAAGTATCCCCCAAATCACATCAAACTTACTGACATCTTAAATTCACAGGTAATCCTCTATTTGAAAAATTCCTAGGTCAAAAGTTGAAGACAGCCATACAATATCAATTTTACAACTATTATGTTTTCACCCTGCCTCTAGGTGGAGCTTACACTGTGTGTGTGTGTGTCCGTCTGTCTGCAGACGGGTGTGGGGGGAAGCAGCAGGTAACAAATAAGCAAGCAAAATACGTGGTATACGATATGGTGTTACCTACTTCTGAGACGCATACGGAAGGTTAAAAGGGAAACCGAGCACAGGGCATGGCTATCGCTTATTTTCTAGGGGTGGGCAGGGAGGGCCCCGCTGGTAAGACAACGTCTGAGCAGAGCCCTAAAGACAGAGTAAACCTCTCAGATCCTTCTATGATGGCAAAATCTGGACGCTAACAGGAAAATGTCTGCCAAGCTTACACTGAAAACCACAGGAAGAAAGAATTCTGCTGAAACCGTTGGAGTACTGCAGCAATTGCAGCCCTAACTACCCCTGCAGCCGGTCCATCTGTGCCTAAACAAGCACAGGCTGCCGGAACCACCTGTGCTGCTCAGTTCTCGGTCTCCGCGCAACACGTGTTTCATGCGAGCACTGTATTTTTTTGTCCATGTTTTCAATCTAATAAATATCCAGGTATGATAAGATACAAAAAGATAAAGCAATTTATTCTTACATCTTTTGGAGAACCTGGGCCATCACAACCCCATTCGTTAAATCTTCCACGTTCTGGCATGGTGCATCCACGTTAAATGTCTGGATCTGGAAAAAGGAAATTAAAAAAAAGGAAAAAAAGATTCCATGGTTAACCATACAGAAGAATTCTTAGACGACTTCTACCTCATCTTGGGAGTTGAATACGTTTTAAAAAGCAGAACACTGTGAAATGTGTTCGCTCACGGGAAGTTTCCCGCAGCTTGCTATTGCAACTTTTTCCTTGTGGTAAAAGAGAGAAGGTGGTGGGCACTGGACGGCTTCCCCGCATTCACCCTCCTCACAGATAATCATCTAAGAAAGTCACGGTACCGTCATCCCCTCTGCCAGTGACTGGCTCATGGGTGCACAGGCAAAGACAATTTGGACAAAACAGATGCAAACAGAGGCTTACTTGGGCTTCCGGGAAAGAAAAGCCAACCTCCCCTTGGTGTGAATAAACATGCTGGTTGCTTCAACTGCCACGAGCAGTCATCTTGTTGACCGTTAGGATGAGGCCAATGCAGTGGATGGCAGAGAAGAGGAACAGAAAGAACGGGGTCCTTGAGGCCAAAAGTGAGCCACTAAACTAAAAATCTTGAGGCCTCCTATTATGTGAGATACATTTCTTCTTTGTGCCTGGCCAAGCTGAGATTTCTTTTACTCAGAACCAAAATATCTTTATACAGATGTAGAAATCACACAGTTAGGTTAGATATTCAGTTCATTTTGATTTTCAATGTATTATGAATCAGAACTAACGTAACATAGCTGAGAATTAGTAGAAATTATTTCTGAGCAAGATAATAATACAGCTGAGCCAGCAATGATTCTACTCAGTAGCACAACCAGGACTTGGAAGGCAATAAATCACTGAGAGTAGATAGACGCAAGCCATGCTCTGCAGTTTATAGGTTGTAAAATGGAGGAGTATGGGAATCAGAAGAAGAGATAAAACAGGGAAGAGAGTAGAACGGGGAAAGACAGGGTTAAAGAAAGAAGCATCGTTGTGCAAAACCTCTCAAGTCACGTTAGGACTTCATCCTCAGAGCAAGGAGAGAAAGCAAAGGATTCTAAGCAGGAGGGTGAGGCCATGAGATCTGCATCGTATAGGGATCACAGCAGCTGCAGTATGAAGAAAGGCTTGCAGGGAATAGGCAGGGAGACCTATGTTAATAGGTTTGTATGTTAACACATGAGGTCAAACTAGGTAATGACAATGGAAACCCAGCAAATAATGGTCAGGGGACCATCTGCCTTCAATACATTTTTACTTACAGGGTTATATTCCTAGAGGTAAATTTGCTGGATCAAAGTGTATGAACGTTTTAAGGTTTTTGATAAATATTGCCAAACTGCCCTGAACAAGTGCTGTAGCAATTTACTAACAGTTGGTGAGCGTCCACTTCTCTGTGCCGTGTCATCTATCAAATCTTTAAAAAAAGAACTATTAACAAGTGCTGTCAGCAGCTTCTTCATATTTTTGACAGTCTTGTGGGTTGAGATGGTTATGGCGGCGGAAACTAAGGAAATGGTCTTAAAGATCACATAGCAGGTGGTTTCTACTTAGGTGTCTACTTGGGAGAGGTAATGAAAAGAGGCCCTTGCAGGCTACCCCCTGACACTAACCTTGTACATGCAGAGGTTCAATATATCCTTAGTAACTGAATAAATGGACCAAATAAACATCATCTGTAGGAAATGATACTGAATTTCACTCCACACTCTCTCCAGTCGCCTCGTCAATAACAATGTAGTTTGAAAAGAAATAAGCACCCATTTTCATTTTACAATTGCTGAATTCATCTCTTTCTTGTAGGCTTAGAATGAAAAAGACCACAGGTGAGGGCCACACCTCACTCATCTCTTGATCACCAACCTGGCCCGGAACAGCCCTCACTGAACACGCTCTGCATGTAAACTAACTCCATCCCCAGCTTTGCTCCTAATCTGCTGGCTGTGTGACCTTGGATATGCCACTTTACCTCATTTCATGTCAGTTTTTCAATCTAGAAATTGGGAAAAATACCTTATGGAGGGGTGTGTTGCTTAAAGAGAAAATAAATGGACATTATGTATTTGTAAAAGTCTTAAGCAGTAGTTCCCAGACCTGGGTGTACACCCGAATCATGTGGGAAGTTGAAGAAGACTGGGAGTCTATTTTTAACAAGTTCATCAAATAATGCTATGTGGCGGGGCACTGGTTTGGCATTTGGAACCCTCTGATCCAAAGGGTTCTGATCCAAACCCACTACCAAATGTAAAGGATGAAAGATCAGAAAACTGCCTCTGGCCAAGCATAAGGAAAAGCTCAATAAAGCAGGTAATTCAATAATGCAAGTAATTTACTTGTAAGACTCCATCTGTTTCTCTCTTGGGACTTAAAACTATTTTCATTTTGATTTTTTAAATGTGGCTTCCAAACAATTATTTTCTCTGAATTGGCTCTTGAGGTAAATAGTCGCTCATGAAGGCTAGAGGATGTCCACCTCTGCTTTGAGATAAAGGTAAAGCAGATCCCAGAGAAACTCTCTCTATGGAGTTTCCTTTTGAGGCGATAAAAATGTTCTTGGAATTAGACAGTGGTGATGGCTGCGATCATACTACAAAGCACTGAATTGTGCACTTTTAAAAGAACTTTATGGTATGTGTATTTTAATTTTTTAAAAAATCTCTCACCTACCAGTTCTCATAAATTCTGAGTTAAAATCTACAGGGTGTTTCAGGACAGCAGTAAAAAAAAATTTTTTTTTAATGTACTTATTTTATTTATTTTTGGCTGTGTTTGGGTCTTCGTTGCTGCACGCAGGGGCTACTCTGTTGTGGTGCGCGGGCTTCTCATTGCGGTGGCCTCTCTTGTTGCAGAGCACGGGCTCTAGGCGTGCAGGCTTCAGTAGTTGTAGCATGCGGGCTCCAGAGTGCAGGCTCAGTAGTTGTGGCTCATGGGCTCTACAGCACAGGCTCAGTAGTTGTGGCTCACAGGCTCTAGAGCATGGGTTCAGGAGTTGTGTGGCGCATGGGCTTAGCTGCTCCGCGGCATGTGGGATCTTTCCGGACAAGGGCTCGAACCCGTGTCCCCTGCATTGGCAGGCGGATTCTCAACCACTGCGCCACCAGGGAAGCCCAATAAGTAGAGTAAAATTTAAAGATAATTGCACTTAACCACATTAGGGCGTGACACGCTGCTGGAAGGGTCATAACCTCTCTTTTAATTCCAAGGAGCTCTATTAACACCATCCAACTTCCACCTCACCTTCTCCCACAAAAGCATGAGAAGGGTAATGCATGAGATCATCTGGAATTACTACCTCTAGAGTAGTGATTCTCAACCAGGGGCAATTTTGCTCCCTATGAGACATTTTTAGTTGTAACAACTAAGTGGGTGCTATTGGCATCTAGTAGAGACCAGGATGACAGAGCAGTGCCCAGAACAAAAATGATCCAGCCCAGAATGTCAGTAATGCTAAGATTAACAAACCTTGCTCTGGAGCAGTGGTTCTCAAAGTGTAGGCCTCAGGCCACTAACAGCGCCACCTGTTAGAAATGAAGACTACCAGGCCCTAGCTCAGCCCTACTGAATTACAGACTCAGGAACTGGGGCCTAGCAGTCAGCATTTTAACAAGCCCTCCAATTATGCTGATCAATACTAATGCACAGGAAACATTTCTTAGTGTTAAATTGAATGCAATCAAAACATAGGTGAAGTTTCTTGTCCAAAGCGACCCACAGTTAGTAGGAAGCAAAGTCAGGATTTGAACCCAGGTGGTCAAATTTCAGAACCTATACTCTTAACTAACATGTCATATTGGCCCTCAGTTGAAAAAAAAAAAAATTAAAGCTTTAAAAAATATACATGCTTTTGTATATCTGATTCCTTTATTCCTCCATTAGAGGACCTAAGAGTTAGGAAGAACAGAGAGAATGGAATGGGGGAGATACCACCCCAAAAATTATACTCTCCCTAATTGTAAACGCCAACATGCCATTTTACAGGCTGTTAAATATGAAAGTTACAAGGATATGTTAATGTTGCTGGGTTTCCCAGAAGAAATGTACTGAACCTGTGTGGTCATGATTCTTGCTCCACTTAGCTTCTTGCCATTAGTTGGCGGCATTCCAGATTCTTTCTGGTTTTTCAGTCTCTTAAACCTAGGAAAGAGCAATCTTTCCACGTACCATTCAAAAAATTAGGCTTGACAGGTGTAATAGGTAGGGCAGATTTTTGCGTCCGGAGGCTCAGCGGCCATGGCTCACAGGCCCAGCCGCTCTGCGGCATGTGGGATCTTCCCGGACCGAGGCACAAACCTGTGTCCCCTGCATCGGCAGGCGGACTCTCAACCACTGTGCCACCAGGGAAGCCCTAGGGCAGATTTTTCCTAACAGGTAAGAGTACATTTTGACTCAGAGGGTGGGGAGAGAGGTTAAGAGTGGAAACTTTCCAGCACATCCTGCTGAACTTTCTTACTGCATAAACTTTGATTCGGAATTTAAGCTTAAACCATCTTCCCTTGGTAGGATGATACTTTGTCTCTTAACAAGCATTCCTCTTTCAACAAAAATGGGGAACATTTGGTTCTTGGGCTAGTAACCTTTCTGATACAATAGCAATTTATCCAGCATTTGGGACACTGAGATGTTCCACAGAAATGAATTCTGCATAAGTGGCTAATAGGCATCCCTCTAAGTGCCTGAGTTGTTATTTTAACCATTTCTGGTGGAAGAACTTCTAATATGTACTATATACCTCTGATCTCAAACTAAATGCTGTGTAGTGAAAATAAACTTTTATTTGATATTCAGGATCATAATTATGATCTTCGGTAACTGAATGTGGAGGCTCTTGATGTATACAAGGCTGTCAGCTCAAAGACTGCCCAGGCTGAACCTTCACCTCTCTGGTCTTCTCTGTCACTGACAGCTGCCTGCATTTTGCTGAATGTGGCAGTTACCTTCTCACTGGCTGTGTGCAAAGAAACTGCACAACCAAGTTGCCTAGAACTTTATGCAAAACAAATTATTCTAAATGGGGGTCCTTTCTTAGGAATGTATAGGATACATTTTCCCCCCTTACTTTTGGTTTTGGAATTGTGTTCAGCATTCATCTGGCCTTCAGCTATGAGGGGAGCTACTAGAGTGAATGCACATTTTCAGCTACCACAGACACGTTCCACATGAACATTTATTCTGCTTTTCTTTTTTAAGTATTAAAAAACATGTATTCTTGAACAGTGATTTGGATGGAAGTAGTATTCTGAGAAACTTTTTTTTTTAAGGATAATGAAGCTATTTTAGTATTATTTAAAATAAGAACAATCTTTAAACCGTATGAAGTGGGCAATAGGGGAGAAGCACGCCTTCCTGAGAAGGGTCCTCCGAGAAGGGTCTTCTCAGGGGCAAAGGCAGCAAGGGTGGGTGGGCAGGAGAGAGTGCAGGCCTGGACGTCAGCGGTGCTTCCTCGGGGCAGGCTCTGCAGGTAGGAGAGGTGGCTCTGGGGCTTGGCAGCTCCTGGCTGTAGTGGAGGGAGCTGGCCTGGCGGCCCGTGCCAGTGACTCTGGCAGGGGTAGGGCAGGGGTCAGCTGGGTAAAAGAAATGTGGGTTTGAGTGTCAGGAGGAGGTGGCCTTGGCTCTCAGGACTCAAGGGGGACGTCAGGCTGCAGGAGGCCCAGGCCCGGGAGTGCTGATCCGCCCCCATCTCTCCAGCGAGGCTCTGTGACTGTGCCCTGGGTGGGTGGGGGGTGGGGGGGCCTCACAGCAGGGTGGGCGGCAGGTAGGGAAGGCTCAGGCAGGGCTGCTGTCAGGCCGGGGCTCAGTGTCCTCTTCTCGGAGGCGCTTGCACCCGGAGCAGATGCTTCGTCTCAGAGGCCCCGGCCTGGGCACAAAGACAGGGACCACTCCATTTCTCATCACGGGCCGGAGGAATGGAGCTGCCCAGGACAGCCTGGGCTCGAGGCTCTCAGACCTGAGAGGCCCGTCGAGCCGCCTTTGTCCTTCCTCGCATCGGCTGAGGGCCCTCAGCGCGGTCTCCTTGGCACAGGGGTCCAGGGACTCCTGGCTGGGCGGACACGGGGACAAGTTGCTTAGGCTTTCAACAGGGGCAGTACGGGTGTCCACCAGGCTCTGTCTCCTGTGTGGCAAGAGAGGCGGGCGTTCCACTGGGACCTCATCGTGAAACCGTTGCCATGGCCGGAAAACCCCAGCCCCGAGGGGGTGCGGAGGGTAGGCCCGCTGGGAAGGCGCCTCCAGCCCTGGGGCACCGAGGACCCGCGGACCGGGTAGTACTTCCAGTTGCGCAGGGCGGCGGGGAGCGGCCGCCTGCTGCGGAACCAGAGCCCGTGATCCTGGCAGCAGCGGCGGTAGCACAGGATTGGGCGCCCGGCCCAGCCCATCGGGAGGCAGGTGCCACGGGCGGCCCGGTCCATGAGAACCATGGGGACCGGCGCTTCCGGGCGTGGGCTGGCTGCGTGGCCTTGGCCGTGCCCAGATACATGCTCAGGTAGCTGCCCATGCTTGCGGGTCAGCGGGGTCAGACCTTCGACGGGCTTTGGCTTCTGGGCGGCCCCGAAGTCTGTAGACGCGAAGCTTACGGCGCTGAGGCGACTGTTGGCACCGTGGGACGGTTCGTGGGGCGTCGAAACCTCTGGGCACGAGGTCCTGCGCGCACCAGGCCGGGGCCTCGCAGACTCACTCGGGGCCTTGCGGACCCACCCGGGGCCTCGCGGACCCAGGGCCTCGCGGGGCACCGCTGTGTTCTGAGCACAGGGGATATTCTGCTTTTTATAACTAAAAGAACAAACCCAGCGTTTAACCTCAACTTTATTTTGAAACATTTCAATGTACAACGTTTTAAAATGTTTCCAAATTTTAGAATTGTATACCTTTGTTTGGACTCTGCCCTCCAGTTTTGTCATTGATAATCTCTTCCCCAGAAATTTTCCTGGATGAGCCTTCCAGTGAAATTTCAAAAAGCCTTTTTTTCTACAAAACCAGACTCCTTGACCTCTCTCTATAGCTGATAACCTGGATTATCTCTATTTTCTTAACATTTTACCAGATTTTAAATAGATGTGGCCATAGTGTGCTTCTGTTAGTACCCCTTCAAACTTCTCTCTGTGATTCTTCCTCTGTATTTTTATTAGCGTTTCTCACCCAAATAACTGCACTGACCACCACCTTCTGGCAGATGCCCTTCAAACACACCTCTTTGTTTCCGTGACTCGTCTTTCTAGACTTTAAACAATGTAACCCTACTTCAGATTCAATGTTTCCTCATCTTTGCCCTCTTGCCTTTTTTTTCTAGCACTGAAGGAGGTACAGACTCAAAAATGCATATCTTCAGATCCTCAATCTTCTGTTTACAACCTCTGCCAAATCCATTCCTTCCACAGTATCAAAGAATGTGGTAATTCTTTCCTTTATCTCTCCCCTACCTAGTCAAACTTTGGCCACATTATGCAGCTTATCTGTTTCTTCTCTTCTCTAAAATGCAGCAGGGGAACCCATTTCCCCACTTAAGTCGGAACCCATTACAGTTGTAAGCTGTATGTTAACTATATATTATTGCAAACGATTTGAAATGCCAAGAATGCCCTAATACAAAAGTTACTGAATAGATCAAGCTCTATCTACCCTTGTACATATTCTGTTTCAGAAAACATAATTTGATTTGTGTCATAAGCCAAATTGTGAAAATCTCAAGACTATTTTCATTATGTTTGTTCCAACCAGCCTAGGACACTGGCCCTCTCAGCATTCCACCCAAATGTCCCCACACAGGGCAGTGATGTCTGTACTCTAGGGATCTAAGCTTATCGCCCAAGGCACCGCTAAACTGAATCTGTTTGGCATCTGTCTTACCTTGCACATTAATACAAATGCTGTAGTCACCTCCCTAAATAGATTAGTGCTGCATTCTAAAAGTGGTATTTAACGTTTTAGCAATGAGTAAAACGAAAGCTCCCCAAAGAAGCACCAGGTTTATCCTGTAGATACACACACAGGCACAACCCTGGAACTGACACCGCACTTAGGGAAACACACAAGCTTGGGTTTTACGTCCACCTGTACAAGAGGCTGCTAAAGGCACGACTGTTGGCATTAGAACGGAACACATATTTACATGCACATGTGAGAATCTTAGTAAGCATCTGATAATTTAAAATTAGAATGGCATAACGTTGCCCCCCAAATGTCGAGTCCCACTACACCTTCCAGACTTATTTTCACCTCGAACACCTTCCCTAGGCACCTCCACGCCGCTCACTTTCTCCTCTCCTATCGCGGAGGCCGGGCTGCGGGTCCTTCTCCTACCCTCCGCCCTCCCGGCAAGCCCTCTCCCCCCGCGCCCCGCGCCGCTCGCCCTCCAGGGCTGCGCTGTCCCGACGAGCGGGACAACAAAGGCGGCAGCGTCGGGCCGGGGTCTCGGGTGCCCCTCCCGCCCCCCGGAGGCGCGGGGAGCCGCCTGGTGACAGCGCCGCCCGCACCCGTCCTCGGCCTCCGCCCGGCCCCGCGGGCCCCGCGAGTTTCCCTCGGACCCGGCCGGGCCTCCCGCCGTGGACTCAGCCCGCACCGGCGTCCCGGCCCCCGCCCCGGGCCCCGGATGTGACGGCACCGGCGCCCTCGGCACCCGCCCGGGGCGCGGGGAGATCCCAGGACGGCGGCCTGGGGGAGGGGGCCTCCGGACCGCGTCGCCACCTACCCAAGTGAGGAGGCTCTCGCACAGCTCCACCCGCTCCAGGGACTCCACGTTGAACATCTTCCCGCCCGGGCTCGCGGCCGCCCTGCCTCGCCAGGAAGCCCGCGGCTCGGCCCGGGGCTGCGTCCGAGGGTCGGCCTGCCCGTCCTCCGCCCGGCCGCCGACTCCGTCCGGAGCTGGCAGCGGCACCCGCAGCGTCACCGGCGCCCCTCCTCCTCCGGCCCGTCGGGACCGCGCGGCACCGCGCGCGCGCGCGCGCGCGCCCGCCCCGCCCGCGGACCTGCAGCCCCGCAGCCCCGCAGCCCCGCTCCCGCCGAGACCCCAGCCCGGCCCGAGCCGCAGTAGCCCAGCACTGCGCACGGCCGCGCCCGCCGCCCGCTGCGTGTCGCCCCCGCGCGCTCCCCGCCGGCTGGTCCCCGCCGCGCCCTCACGGAAGCGCGGCAGTGCGCGTGCGCCGTGCCCGCGCGCCCGGCCCGGAGGAGGCAGCCAGTGGTCGCCCGCGAGGGTGGCGGGCAGCCCCGGAAACAATCTGTGCCCTCGGCCACCGGGAGCTGGCGAGGTGTCCTCCACGGTGCAGAGGTACGCGCGGCCGAGCGCCGGCGGGGCCCCGGCCTGGGCGGGACGGCGGGGCGCCTTCCGCGGGGAGCCGGGCGGCCCCGGGCGCCGGCGCTGTGAGGCCGACGTGGCGGGCTCGGGTCGCCGAGGGCAGCCCGCCGCTCCTGCTCGGGCCGCGCGGACCTTGCAGCCCCGGGAGGCGGGGGTGGGTGTGCGGCGCCGGCCAGCCCGGGGGACCGCGACGGTTCCCGGGGCCTGTCCTTCCTTCCGCAGTGGCCAGGGGACCGGCCTCGAGCTGCCCCCGTTCCAGTGGGTAAACCTCTGCAGGGTTACCGATGAATCGTTAGGCGATACAGCATGTGCAGAAAAGTGCACACAACGGACATGCCTAGAGAGTAATTAGTAATAAAACAGGCAGGTAAAAACAAAGAGAACTGCCCGTACCTCAGGAGGTCCTCCAGCACCTCATGTTCCTTTCTGAGCATCGTTCCCTCCCTAGACTGACTTTTATGATGTTCACTTTCTTGCTTTTCCTTATCTCTTTACCACCTACGTATGCATGCCTAAACAACACAGTTTTTCTTTGCCTGTTGTTGAGCTTCAGTCAGTGGAATCATTGTGTTATTTTATAGCTTTGCATTCATAGTAAGTTTGTGTAGATCCATAGGTAATTTTCAGTGCTGTCTAGTACTCCACTGTATGAATATAACAGTATATCCATGCTACTGTTGATGGGCATTTTGCTGTTCCAGTTTGGAGCTAACTAAGAACAATGCTATAAGATTCATACCCCTAGAGACTAGTACCAACGTGTAAGTTTCTTTAGCGATATGCCTTGGAGTCCTGGGATTGTTGAGTTATAGGTTGTGCGTCACTTTACCAGATGATGCCAAACATTTATGTGGGGTGCAAAAAAGTTAACTTACCGGGACACACCTTTCTGTGGTTTGCAGTTCCTGGAGCCCCCTTTCCCTGTTAAGACTAGGTTTTGTCATTGAGCTATCAGAACTGCCAAGACAGCATTGAGTTTTTCATGATGCTTTTCAGAGTCCCAGTTAACAGATTTTTCATTGTGTGAATGTAGAAGATCTTACCAGAAGTCTTCTCAGTGGTCTTTTAAAAATTATTCCCTACACCAAGGGCAGAGAAACCTTTAGAAGTGATAAAATGTACCTCACCTGCCTTTGTTTGGTGCCTCTGGACCTTTGTCAAACCAGAGTTTCTACATTCCAAGCTAGGTTATCTCTGTAAGGATCCCTGGCACTTTAAGTGAACATTACCCTTGTTAGACATGTAAAGTCATCAAGTCAGCCTGATGCCCGTGTAACCTGTCTTTGGATGTGGAGCCTTGTTGGAAGGCCTGTAATGGGTGAGCACCTTCACGCCAGCTGCTCTGGTTTTTAGGACTTTGACACAGTTGACCTCAGCCTCCGTTCTCAGGTTTGATGGCTCACCCACAATGCATTTGTGCATGATGTGCAGTGTTCTTGAGATTTCATTACGTAGCTCCAGTTACCCTTCATGAAGGAAATTATATTAAAAACTTCTTGAATGTGTGTAACTGTCTGCAGAAGCCATGTGGCCATCATGTTTTTACATGAGTTTGGGTAAAAAGACATGGAGTTTCTCCTTTGAAGTTACGGAATTTCCCATATTTCCCTTATTTGTCTGTGTTGTTTTGATTCATTTTTCCTGAAAGCTTTGGAAAAGACCAAAGAGAGGTGAGTGGCACTTGTCTTAGCTGTCTCCTTACTCCAGTTAGTTGGAGGCTAATTCTCATCTACAGCTGTTTATCACATTCAAGTAAACAGGGGAGTGTCCTTCACCGTAGTGTGCCAAGTTTATCCAGTTTCCCAGGGAATACATACTTAGAGCTTAGATCAAAGCGAGCTTGAGATGCTACTTAGTGTAGCTGTAAGGAAGGCATGGCCACATCTTATCATGGTTCTGCAGATTCCCTGAGGGTTGTTAATAATAGTAATCAAAATATTATAGCTTCCGTTAATTGAGAGCCTGTATGATGTACCAAGCAATATGTAAGTGCTCTACCTTTGTTATCATGAACTCCACAAAACTAGAGTGGTTTTGTGGGGTTTTTTGCCTAAAAAAGTGGTTGCTTGATATAGTTCAAGTTAATTTTATGTATTTTACACATGAGGAAGCTGAGACCCAGATTTTGCACAAGTACACAGTTGTCTGACTGCAAAGCTTATGCTTCTTCAATGTATTAAGCTACTCAGTAAGACTTAGCCAGCTAAGCAATAACAAAGCCAGTGCTGGAAATCACTCCCCCTTCTCTCAATTATCAATTTTTCTATCAATTATCAACACCGTTTGCAAGATCTATGGTGTTTTGTTTCTGTAAATCTCAAATAGTTAACAACAGAGTACTACTAACTTGTTTTCATTTGATAGGACCCTATGAAATAGATTAGATGCCATGTTTTATAAATTTAATAACCTTGCTTTGGGGTTTCAAGCGAGCAGCATTTAGTGCAAGGCCCCTGCAACATGTAAAATCCCCTGTGCGCTGCTCAGCGGGGTAAGAGGTAGCCAGCGCAGGCGCCTCCCTGTGCCAGTCACTGAGGTCTGCAGAGGGCACCATCAGGAAACTGGGAGGGTCTAGGGTGCTCTGTAAGAATGGTGCTGGGGAGATACGTCTTAAATCTTTGAGCACTGAAGTCTAATTTTCATCTCTGAAGGAAGGAAGCAGACACTGGCTTCTATTTTTATTGCTAAAGTAATACGTTCTTCAAAAGAATTCAGACTATAGAACTGTATCCTGGGAAAGGTGAGGATCTGGCTCTCCCAGGCCTGCTCCCCACTTGTAACCATTTTAACCTTTGGTTATTTAGCTTTCCTGCCTTTTTTTTTTTTTTTTCAATTCCAGAAAGCTCTGAATCAGAGAAATGTAGTGGTGGAGGGAACTTAAGAAATCTTCAGATCCAGCTTTCATATTTTGCAGAAAATGAGGGGTCCTAAGAGATTAAGCGGGGTCCCAGTTGTGGTGGCAGAATTGGAGGTAAACTCCGGGGCCTGCATGCCATGCAGCGGGGCTTGGGCTTGCCTGTGCCCTTGGTCCAAATCAGCAGCATTGATTTGTTCCAGATGAGCAGAGGTTGGAGGACTGAAGTTCAGGTTGACATTGGAATTCATTTTCAAGATTGGGGTATAAGGTCAACTCCTCAAGTAGAAAATTTTATTTCTTTTTATTGTTTATCCCCTGTATTCTTAGATTGGCTTCTTTCCAAACTGAGGTGGTGGCATAATACCTCATTTTTGAGCCAGCAGCACCTGCAGTTCCTTTTTGGACTCCTGTGATAAGAAAAACTACTGGCGGAAGTTAACTACTGAAGCCCCGACAGGTTGGTCAGACACCATTAGTAATTATCCATGTGAGGGCTGGGATTTCCACATGGCAGGGAAGTGCAGCTGACCTTTCTGTTCCTCTCTGAGACTTACCAGCAGTCTCCTCCCTTCCTACCCTCTCTCAGCCTTCAGTGTCCTTCAGTTCTTCAGTGTCCTTCAATTCTAGTGTCCTTCAGTGACACTAGAATTTGTGGCAATAAAAAGTAACTCTTCATTTCAACAACTTTGGGAACTTTTGCTATAAAAATGATGCAAATAACATTACATGGTCCTGCAATACTTAAAGTATCCTGGATCTCTGAGCTCTTGGATATGTGAATGAAGCAGCGTCTGAAGGGTGTAATTGGTAGAAGTATGTCTTTATACAGTAGAATATATATATATAATTTTGATTATTTTATTTTTTTATTGAACTATAGTTGATTTACAATGTTGTGTTTCAGGTGTACAGCAAAGTGATTCAGTGATATAAGCATATATATATATATAAAATGTATAGAGTAGAATTTAGTCACATGATCACTGATTACACTTGGAAGGACACAGAAACAAATGTAACCCATTAAAACAAGAAATAGTACAAAGTAGTGAAACAAATGTAACCCATTAAAAAAAGAAATAGTACAAAGTAGTGAACTCCCTAAATGTACAGCTAGGAGAAAATCCTCCGAACTGGATTCAGTAATTGGAGGCTGGGACTCTCCACACAGGATAACACTTTGCTGATCTCTGAGCAGATGCAAGTAGTTCTCACTGACAGGACTCCTGACAGCCACAGCATCTTCAATTTAAAAAGAGGAAACCTGACAACATAAAGATCTAGATTGACTACATGGCCCACCCCAAGATTACTTGAGGCTTTTTTCTTCAGTTTCATTTGGCAGTTCATTTGACTCTTCTTTTGAATAAGATACTGAGGTTAGAGCTCCTTCTCTGAGTTTCTGGTGTGTGCTTTCATGAGGGATACTTGAAACCTGTCATTAGAAAGTTCCTGATACATCAGGCCATTACCATGTGTAAAGCTGATGAAAGCCACCTTTGATCTGTTTGTTTGCTTAAGTTTCTTCCATGAGAGGTAATTTTCTTACTAGCAGCCAGTTCAGGTTCTTTTCAAAGGTGTTAGACTTTCACACTCAAAGTTTCCTTTTAACAGAAACTCACCTGATTAATGATGATATTGAATAAAACTGTTTTCAGTGCAGGACATTACATAAATACAGGTTAATTATGATTAGTCATGTATATTTAATTGAATTTTATTGCCTTTATTTCCCTTTAGGTGTCTTACAAGATTTTAAGTAACTTTAGTGTTTGCCATCAGAAAAAAGTAGGAATAACCTGTGATATTTGGACTCTGATGTGGTTGGACCATCTCCCCTCATATCTATAGAAATTGGGTATTACCATTTTCCTCTAGTTTAGTGTATGGGAGGGAGAGTTTCATATCCTCCCTTTTCTCTTCATAAGGAAATGCAGCCTCAGGGTGATTCCATATTCCAGGCAGTTCCCAGAATTCTGAACCATAAACTGAGCTTAGTTCCAAGTGAGGCTAATCGTTTTCCAAGCAACAGAATTTTCATTAATTCAAGTAGTCTCAGTATAGCTATAAATGTTCTATAGCCTCCATGTCTTTTACTTTTCAAATTACTAACACCATAAGTAAGGTAAGTCACTCCTATTTAAACACATATTTATTAGGTCCTTCTGTGTACAGGGCAGTGTGCCAGGTAATACAGGAATATTTACAGAAGAAGACAATATATTTCCTTCCGTATCCATACATGGTACATTCCATGACGCACATTCAGTGCCATGAGGGAGAAGAGGGATGTGATCTATGTGGAGAATTTATTTGGTATTCAGGAATAAGAAAAGAGCAATTGGGCATGAGAAATGTCTTTTCTTCTTTAATGATTTCAAAGAACTCATTAATGGGGCATTCCCCACTGGAGATGTACTTAATGCAACCTACCTCAAGTGGGTGCTACAAAAAACTACATATATCAGAAGTCAGCTACATTTATATCGTTTTTATTAATATAATTCATTTTCACTGTGTCGTTTTTAATTTTCATCTTATCTCTTTTTCTTTTAGACCTGGAATGGCCAAATATCAAGGTGAAGTTCACAGTTTGAAACTGGATGATGATTCAGTCATAGAAGGAGTAAGTGACCAAGTACTTGTGGCGGTTGTGGTCAGTTTCGCTTTGATTGCTACCCTGGTATATGCACTTTTCAGGTGAGACTAAAGGACAAAAGAACTTAAATAATACGTATTTCCAAGGGCCACTGACTTTCTGACTGCTTCTAGTAATGTTTAATACTTAATATTAAAAGCAAGTAATAAAGCTGATTCACTTTGTTATAAAGCAGAAACTAACCAAAAAAAAAAAAAAAAAAAGCAAGTAATGAGTTCAGTGATTGTATGTATTTACTAAGGTATTTTATTTTCCACTAGGCTCTAAATGCTACTGTGTATTTTTCCCGTCATCAACTGTCTAGTCAAAAAAATTTAGATTTATCACCCATATTTTGAATAAAATGTTAATATTTTCTGTTGGAGTATCACAGTTTTAAAATGTAATTTTCATAATTGAATTCATCAACTTATAGGTGATATAATAGGTGCAAATATATTTTCAGTGTTTAAATGAAAAAAACTGGGACAAAAAAATCTTGGACAGTATGGAGGGATTAAGATTAGAATTTAAATTGCTGTTATGTAGGATTAAGTGAATTAATAAATGTGAAACACTTAGAACATAGGGTTGTTGAGAGGATTAAAGGAGTTAAAATATTTTTTTAAAATTACTGTTATAGAATCAGGAATACTATTTAAAGGTCTTAGATGTCTATGTACCAATAAACAGAGATAGGGTAATAAAGTAGAAATTTAAGTATTAACACATGGAGATAAATAAAATTTTGTATATATTGTTGAAAACAGAAATGACAAAAGTATAAAGTAGAAAAGAGATTACAGTAATTCCAAAAAGTACAGATCTCTTAGTTTCTTATAAAAATTATAGAAAGTATTATTAAACAGAATATGAGCATTCTCTTTTACCTCTGCATGGTTAGTTTCTTATTAGGGTGACATTATCTTGATTTCAGTAGAGTATTTTACACGGTACCTGGTGATGCCCTTGTGGACATAGTGGGGAAATGATGACCAGATGGTAGCAGATTTAAGTGAGTTTATAACTGGTTGACAGATCATTCCCAGGAGTGCTGACTAATGTTTTAGTGTAAGCCAAAAAAGAAGGACACTGAATTGTTGCAGGGCTCTGCTTCTGAGCCTGTTCTTCTCATTTCTGTTAGCAACTGGGATGAAGAAGACAAAAGAAGCATGTTTGTTAAATTGTCAGTTGGGATGGATAGCTAATGTATTGGTACAACAGAATCAAGATTTAAAAATGGGTCATCCCATACATCTGTGGTCAGCTGGTTTTTGACAATGGTGCCAAGACCTTTCAGTGGGGAAAGATTTCAACAAATGATGTTGAGACAACTGGATAGCCACATGCAAAAGAATAAAGTTGGACCCATACTACATCATATGCAAAAATTAACTCAAAATGGATCAAAGATTTAAATGTAAGGGCAAAATTATAAAACTCTTATAAGAAAACATAGGAGTAAATCATGAAGATTCTTAGATATGATGCCAAAAGCATGATCAACAAAAGAAAGAATAGACAAATTGGAATTCATCAAAAGTAACAACTTTTTTTGCTTCAAAGAACTTCATCAAGACAGTGAAAAGTCATTTCACTGAATGGGAGAAAACATTTCAAGTCATATATCTGATCAGGCCCTTATATCTGAATATGTAGAGAACGCAAAACTCAATAATAAAAAGATGAGTAACCCAATTAAAAAACGGGCGAAGGACCAGAATAGACATTCCTCCAGAGATATACAAATGGCCCATAAGTATGTGAATAGATGCCTGACATTCTTAGTCATTCAGGGAAATGCAAATCAAAACCACAGTGAGATACAGCTTCATACCCACTGGGATGGCTACGTCCAAAAAGTCAAATAATAACAATTGTTGAGGATATGGAGAAATTGGAACCCTCATACACTACTGGTAGGGGAGTTAAAATGGTGCAGCCAGTTTGGAAAACTATCGGTTCCTCAAATGAGTAAACATAGTGCTACCATATATGCTAGCAATTTTATTCCTAAGTATATATACCCATGAGAAATGAAAGCATATCTCCACATAAGAACTTGTACAGGAATGTTTACAGCAGGATTATTCATAATAGCCAAAAGGTGGAAACAGATGAATGGCTCCATCAATAGATGAATGGGTAAACAAAAGGTGGTATATGAATGCAATGGAATATTATTCAGCTTTAAAAAGGAATGACATACTGATGCACACATGCTACCTTATGGAGGAAACTTGAAAACATTGTGCTAAGTGAAATAAGTCAGACACAAAAGGCC
The DNA here is from genome assembly GCF_963455315.2 of Globicephala melas. Lineage (NCBI taxonomy): Eukaryota > Metazoa > Chordata > Mammalia > Artiodactyla > Delphinidae > Globicephala > Globicephala melas. The sequence continues at coordinate 33,215,308 of NC_083334.1, read as the reverse complement.
ATATATTTGAGTCTGTTCTTATGTCCACAATCGGAAAATCCATAGAGATAGAAAGTAGATTAGTGGTTGTGTAGAACTGGAGTTGGAGATATGGGGGCAATAACTAAAGGGTACAGGGTTCTTTCTGAGGTAATGAAAATGTTCTAAAATTGACGGTGGTGATTAATTACACCTCAATCAAGCTGTTTTAAAAATGGGTCATGACTAGGCAAATACCAAAAAAAAAAAAATCTGCTCTTTACCTATTAAGAATGGGATGCAGATATGAATTTATTGTCATTTGAAAGTATCCATGATAAATTGTTGAGTGAGAATTAAGTAAAAGGCACATGACAAAACCATAGGTCAAGTAGCCCATTTTGTTTAAAAAAAGGATTTTTATACAATTAATTTTATTTAAAAATATTTTTCTTTTCCTTTATTTGTTTTTCTAATTTCTCTACTATGGATAATTATTACTTGTAAATAAAATATTTTTCCTCACAGACTGTAGTGATGTGAAGCCCAAAATAGAAGTTTCTATTAATAAGGCAATTGTATGTTGTAGATGCCAAAAACTTAACAGCATCAAGGTGTATTAATCAGAATAATCAGATAAAGGTCACATATAGATCATATTCAGTTTGGGTCAAGAATTTTAAATTGGAAAACATTCAGGGGAGGTTATCAAAATGGGTAAAGCTATGGAAACAAATCATATAAAAATGCCTGAAAGAACTGGGGCTATCCAGCTTAGGGGAAAAGACTGTAGGATGCAAAAGCTTTAAATACGATGAGAGCTTGTTTTGTTGAAGAAGAATTAGGTTAATTCTGTGTAACTTCATGGAGAGAACTAGGGTGTAAAGGACAAAACCTACAGATTTTTCCTTCTTATGTAGTGAAGGACCCAGTTCTTCCCTACCGTTTCTCTCCTGTGTCTCCTTTATATTTACACAGAACTCTTCACTTCTGGTCACCAAATGTGTGTGGGCTTTTCCCCTCCAGGCAGTTCTCCATGACACCAGCTGGGTGTCCCACAATTTAACTCAGTTCTGATACTGTCTGCCTGGAGATGGTGTCAGCTCCACAGGTTAAGGGCTCAGTCCCACAAGCCTGCTCGCCACCACACTTCATATGCCAACGGCAAGTAGTCGGTCCCCAAGTCACCCCCAGCTTCTGTCTGATTTCTGTCCCCAGGTTACCCACAAGAAATCGGAGGTTCCCGTGACCCCCTCCTCAGGTTTGATTAATTTGCTAGAGCAGGTCTCAGAACTCAGGGAAGCAGTTAGGTTTACCAGTTTATTGAAGGGTGTGATAAGGGATACAGATGCACAGCCAGACGAAGAGATGCATAGGGCGAGGTCCGGGGGGTCCTGAGCGCAGGAGCCTCTGTCCCCGTGGAGTTGGGGTGCGTCACCTTCCTGGTGTGGACGTGTTCCCCCACCTGAAGCTCTCCGGACCGCACTGCTGGGATCTCACGGAGGCTCCCTCACGTAGGCGTCATCGATTATTCACTCTGTTTCTGGCCCCTCCTCTCTCTGGAGAATTGGGGCAGGGGTGGCGGATGCTGAACATTCCAAGCTTCTAATCAGGACTTTGTCCTTCCGGGGAGCAGCCCTCATCCAGGAGCCCACCCAGAGTCACCTCATTAGAGCAAAAGACACTCCTGTCACCCAGGAATTTACAAGGCTTTCAGGAACTCTGTGTGAGGGGCCAGGTCAAAGACCAAATCTTAGAATACAAGGTACTCCTAGTACTCTTATCACTTAGGAATTTGCAAGTGTTTCTGGAGCTCTGTGCCAGGAACCAGGGGCAGAGACCAATATCTATTAATATATATTTTCTATTATCTCATACCGGGCCAATAGGTGGAGCTAAATGATGAGATTTTGGCTTAACCTAAGATACAACTTTTCAAATGATATAAGGTGCTCCCCATTACGTGGATGTTGTCTTGAATCTGTCATATGATTGGATGGGAGGTCAGTTTAAGTTGCTGTCCAGCTGTTCAGATTCAAATTCAGTTGGCAATTGTCGTCCTGCTACTTTAGCTGAAGTATTCAATTAATGAGTTAGGGGAGGGGTAACATGCGTACTAGAAGATTCAAACAAAGGAACTTTTTGTCTCTTTTCTGTAATTTCTTTGATGTCTGTAGTCATTATAATTCATCCTTTGTTTCTATTGTGGTAACATATCCATAACATAAAAGTTATCACTTTAAGTGTACAGTTCATTGGCATTAAGAACATTCACAATGTTGTGTAACCATCACCATTGTTTATTTCCAGAACTTTCTCATCATCCGAAACAGAAACTCTACCAGTTAAATAATAACTTCTTATTTCTCCTCCCCCTGCTCCTGGTAACCTTTGTTCCACCTTCTGCCTCGAGAAATTAGGCTATTCTAGGTACCTCATAAAGTGGAATTAGACCGTGTTTGTCCATTTGTGTCTGGCTTATTTCATTTAGCATTCTGGCATTTTCATTTAGTAATGCATGCAAGGTTCATCCATGCTGTATCATCTACCAGAATTTCATTCCTTTTTATGGCTGAATAATATTCCATTGTATGACCAAATTGAGCTATTTGTAATGAGGTGGATAGACCTAGAGTCTGTCATACAGAGTGAAGTAAGTCAGAAAGAGAAAGACAAATACCGTATGCTAACACATATATATGGAATTTAAGAAAAATAAATGTCATGAAGAACCTAGGGGTAAGACAGGAATAAAGACACAGACCTACTAGAGAATGGACTTGAGGATATGGGGAGGGGGAAGGGTAAGCTGTGACAAAGCGAGAGAGAGGCATGGACATATATACACTACCAAACGTAAGGTAGATAGCTAGTGGGAAGCAGCCGCATAGCACAGGGAGATCAGCTCCGTGCTCTGTGACCACCTGGAGGGGTGGGATAGGGAGGGTGGGAGGGAGGGAGAAGCAAGAGGGAAGAGATATGGGAACATATGTGTATGTATAACTGATTCACTTTGTTATAAAGCAGAAACTAACACACCATTGTAAAGCAATTATACCCCAATAAAGATGTAAAAATATATATATATTCCATTGTATGTATATACCACGTTTTGTTTATTCATCTGTTGATGGATATTTAGGTTGTTCCCACCTTTTGGCTATTTTGAATGGTGCTCTGTGAACGTTGGAGTACAAGAATCTGAGTCCTTGCTTTCAGCTGGAATTGCATGATCATGTGGTAATTCTGTTTGTAACTTTTTGAGGAACCTTCAGTCTGCTTTTCACAGCAGCTGCTCTGTTTTACATTCCCACCAGCAATGCACAATGGTTCTAATTTCTCTACATCCTGGCCAACAGTTGCTACTTTGTGTTTTTTTGATAGTCATCCTACTGGGTGTGAAGGGGTATCACACTGTGGTTTTCATTTGCATTTCACTGATGACTAATGATGTTGAACATCATTTCATGTTCTTATTGGCCATCTGTATGACTTCTTTAGAGAAATGTCTATTCAAGTCCTTCGTGCATATTCGAATTAGGTTGTTTGCTTTTTTGTGTTTGAGTTATTTCTATATTCTATCTTAATCACCTATCAAATATATGATTTATAAATATTTTATTTCATTCTGTTGGTTGTCCTTTTATACTCTTGATAGTGTCCTTTGATGCACAGAATTTTTAAATTTTGATGAAGTCCAATTTATCTATTTTTTCATTTGTTGCCTGTGTTTTGGTGTCATGGTTAAGAAATCATTGCCAAATCCAAGGTCACAGAGATTTCCCTCTGTGTTTTTTTCTAAGATTTTTATAGTTGTAGCTCTTAAGTTTAGGTCTTCTATCCATTTTAAGTTAATTTTTGTATATGGTATGAGGTAAGGGTCCGACTTCATTATATTTGCATATGGATATCCAGTTTTTCCCACACCATTTGTTGAAAAGACTGTCCTTACTCCACGGAAGGGTCTTGGCATCCTTGTCAAAAACCAATTGACCAGGGACTTCCCTGGTGCGCAGTGGTTGGGACTCTGTGCTCCCGATGCAGGGGGCCTGGGTTCGCTCCCTGGTCAGGGAACTAGATCCCACATGCATGCCGCAACTGGGAGTTTGCATGCCATAACTAAGGACCCTGCCTGCCGCAACCAAGACCTGGTGCAGCCAAATAAATAAGTAAATAAATATTTAAAAAAAAACAATTGACCATATATGTGAAAGTTTATTTCTGGTCTCCATGGTCTATTCCATTGGTTTTATACGTTTGTCCTTATTACCAGCACCACATTGTTTATACTGTAACTTTGTGGCAAGTTTTGAAATCAGGAAGTGTCTTACAACTTTGTTCTTCTCTTTCAAGATTATCTTGGCTATTTGGAGTCCTTTGAGATACCGTATAAATTTTAGGATGGGTTTTTCTATTTCTGCAAAGAATGCTGTTGGGATTTTAATAGGGGTTGCACTGAATCTGAAGATAGATCACTTTGGATAGTATTGACATCCTAACAATGTTGTCTTCCAATCTATGAACATGGGATGTCTTTCCATTTATTTGTGTCTTCTTTAATATCTTTCAGCAATGTTTTGTAGTTATAATTAATTTCTTTTTAAATCTTTTCTATTTGGTCTTCCTTCTTAAGCCATTAATAATAACTGCCATGTGTTGACATACCAGAAGCCAGTCAAAAGGGTCTGGTAGGCAGGTTAACCTATGAACCACATGCTTGCATATTTGTAAACTTTGATTCAAACTTCCTTTCCTGACCCACGCTTTGGGTATCATTGCTTTCCTCATATCAGAGGTTCCTGGCTCTTTTCCAGGGCTACATATAACTTAACTGGTTTGACAGTTTTGGTTTCTCTTTTCAGAGAACTTAGAAGGACCATAAATCGTTGATAAATACACTAACAACACATGTACTTCTGTTTCATAGCAGAGCCACTGTTTTCCTTGGCATCTCACTTTAGACCTGCTTAGTGTCAAATGCCATCATTTTCTCATAGCTAAGGTGATCATATTGTTAAAGAACAAAAATTAAACCAAGTAAATTTGAAGATCTAATTGGCTTTACTAAGCTATTCATGAATCAGGCAGCACCCCATCCAGCAAGTAGAGAGATATTTCCGGGAGTTGTATGAAATAGAAGGTTTTTATAGGCAGAAGGAGGGTGGGGCAAGGAAGTTATTAGCAAAAGAAAAGTTAGGATTATTTCAGGCCAAGACTTCTTCTTCTGGGGGAAGGAAATGGCAGGGGTCTTATCATGCAGGCTACCTCCTTGGTACTGACCAGGAAACCCCAGATTGACCAATTCAGATCCCATTCCTGGGGAAGGTGGAAGCTGCAGTTGGGCCAGGTGTGAAGTCTCGGTTTGGTGGCATAGGCTTTAGCACAGGTGATGCCATTTGAGACCTGAGGTTTTCTCTATAACAGTATGTTCCTGATCTTCTAATCTAGCTTTCAATCTATCTTGATTAGATTTCTAGATTTTTGGTTCTGTACTCAAAGTTACCAGTCACAATTAGCTACCTGAGCTACAGGCCATGTTTAGCATCTTGGGCTGTTTGTTCTTGTTCTTGGCTATACTTTGACTTTTCTAATATTCTACTATCAGATTTAAGAATTTTATATCTTCTCTTTTATGGAAAGAGACCAAAAGAAAGACCTTCCAGTCACATGGTTTATATCAATCCTCAGAAAACCATGACTGTTTTTTTCCAATGAAAAGGGAATGTTTTTTCATTGTCAAAGAGCTGAGAATTTCCAGTTAGCTGGGTGTTTCCTGGTGTGTAAATAGGCTGGTTCCTGAGCTGTTCCTTGATAGATTGTTTTTCCCATAGAGTAGCTTTCTTTCACTGATTCATTTATTCAGTCATAAGAACGTAACATTTTAAAATAAATAATCCACCAAAATTTAAGGTGTTTAAACAGAATTCAAGTAGTTTCATTATATTTATGTTGAGCTTCTGATTAGATATTTGACTTTAAATTGTTTTTATGTCGTCTCTGAACTAATGGTTATATTTTTTTAGCTTTCTTTTCTAAAATTTAAATTTTTTACTAAAAATTAAATAACCCTGGGATGGATTTCTTTAATTTTCCTTATCCCATTAGAATATTGATTTAGAATTCTTATTGCTGTGCTATATTGGGTCAGCTAGAGAGTAAAGGCTCTTCTATAGATTAATAACACCGACACTGAGTAGACTTAAAATATTGCTGTTAAAGAGATTTACGTTTAGAAAAAACTTCTATAGCCAAATGAAACTAAACTGATTCAGATGTAAATCTTCACCCCTGACCCTACCAACCTAACCACTGCTTCTAGTTTTCAGTCCTCACTTCAGGCATCCCATCCTTTTATATGGACCTCTAACTTCCTGCCTTTGATTCTTCATTTTAATTGTTAATGTTAAGAGATTAGTGGTATCATAGGTTTGGGCTTTTCTACATTATACATTTTAGGTTTTGTTTTTCTCTGTCCCTCTCACCTCATAGGTGAAAAGTTGGGAGAAGGACCTAATTAGATATGGAAAAGTGTTCAAATACATAATACAAGAAATCTTACAAAAGAAATAAACGTGTTATATTATATGTAAGTCTGAAATTACATTCAATCCCCAAGGTACTAGGCCTCTGGATTTCATCATTTGCCAGTTAAACCTGAAATGAGCCGATAATCAGTGATCTCAGAATAGCCTAGAATGTTCAGTCCTACAGTTGGAGTACAGTTGTAGGCCATCATTTACATTTCTTATGTTGCTAGTAGTCTAGGTCAAAAATTAGACCCATAAGGAAAATGGATTCATCTAACAATATTTTATATTAAAACCGTATTATAATTTATTCAGCAGAAATGCACATCAAAACATTCACCCAGAAAACCAAGAGCTAGTACGGGTGCTTCGGGAACAACTTCAAACAGAACAGGTACTGTTGTGATATAAATCTGTGCATTTGTATGAGGAGTACATGTTATCACTCCCCTTGCATAAGAAATTGCGATGATGTATCAATAAATTCCTTTTTGGAAGCATGTGCTTCTTTCCTGCTTGGAGTTACCTTTATTATTCTATTGATTGTACATTTTCAGATTAAGCAAATGACTAGTCTAAATCTAATCAAGATGTTTTCATGAATTTAGTTTTAACTTGCTTTAAAAGACAACAATTTTCCTATTATTTACTTGTGAGGAAATAATTACCGTCTAATTGGCTTTAATGAAATGTAGTGGAAAAACTACTCTTTCTAAAATATATTCCCGGGCTTCCCTGGTGGTGCAGTGGTTAGGAATCCGCCTGCCAACACGGGGGACACGGGTTCGAGCCCTGGTCCAGGAGGATCCCACATGCCACGGAGCAACTAAGCCCATGTGCCACAACTACTGAGCCTGCGCTCTAGAGCCTGCGAGCCACAACTACTGAAGCCCGCGCACCTAGAGCCCGTGCTCCACAACAAGAGAAGCCACCGCAATGAGAAGCCCGTGCACCGCAATGAAGAGTAGCCCCCGCTCGCAGCAACTAAAGAAAGCCCATGCGCAGCAACGAAGACCCAATGCAGCCAAAAATAAATAAATAGATTTAAAAAAATAAATAAATAAAGTATATTCCCCTAAGACCTTCAAAGAAATGACTATAAGGGATGGCTTTTTTTCCTTTTCTTTTTCTTCAGTGATCAAAGTTGTTAAAACTACTTAGGCAATGAAGAAAACTTTTCTCCTCTGCCTCTTCTTTGCTTTTAACCATATGGATTCCCTAAGAACCAGAAATGTAATATATTTTATGAAAGCTGGTTTAAGTAGGACATTGTATACCTTCATGCTGAGATACCTAATATCAAAAAAAAAATTAAAAATTGATTGTCTACCCACCAGTCAAATTTTAATTCCAAAGAGGGTTTTTATGATTTATCCATTCACCAAATATTTATTGAACATCTACTATATGTCAGACATTGTTCTGGGCATTGAGAATTCATTTGTGAACTAAACAGACAAGAATTCTTGCTTCATAGAACTTAAATTCACTGATGCAAAAATGGTTTAAGCATATTAGTGGTACTGTGTTCCAGAGCTCTTGTTATCAATAATTCATGCTGGCCTGGTGTTTTATAATTTACAAAGTGATTTCACATACAACTATCTCATAATCTTCAGACATGTAACGACTATCAGGAATGTATGAATGAAACAGATGTTAAAAATAGAAGAAAGCTAACACCTGGGGAGTAGTTTGACATTTCTTATTGTTCAGCTAATGAATGCATGAGCTCAGCCTGTGTTACCCAGAATAACTTACTCTTTCTAACAGAGTAACTCCTGAGTTAATCGGCTTTTTATCTTTGGATATATCTTTTTATCTTTATCTTTAGACTGTGTTCAGGAAGGAAGGTAGAGACCATGCAGTTTAGGCAGAACAACACTGGAGCCTCATAAGTTTCTCAAACTTGTAAGACCTTAACTAGTGCACATCTAAAATTTGAGGATTACACAGTCCTGACTGTATTGTTAAGTATCTTTTAGCATGAAGGTGAATTTTGAAAAGACTGTGTGTGTCGTGGCTCAATATGCACTTGTCTTCTCACCAGGATGCACCTGCTGCTGCCCGACAGCAGTTCTACACTGACATGTACTGTCCGATCTGTTTACATCAAGCTTCCCTCCCTGTTGAAACAAACTGTGGACATCTCTTTTGTGGTAAGCAAACAATGCTGTTCTTGGTGAAAGTGACTATTTAGACCAAGACCCGTGTGTGTGCACAAGCCGGATTCCTGATTTTCTCTCTGTCACGTTTTGTATTTTGTGAGTGGGGCAGATTGCTTCTGAGATCCTGCTCTTGTTGTCAGCCACTTTTATTTAGTGTCCGTAGTTCAAAGATTAAAAAGACTGGTTATTCAACCCCCCAATAAACAGAAATGTGTTTCTTTGAATAGTGAGTTAAGGATATCTGTACCATGAGGGAGTCACTGAATTCCTCATTTTCATCGCTTTCTGGTGGTTTCATTTATTACTCCTCCTTCCCAAGGCGGCAGTGTTCTTCTCCCAAGGACCTTGCCCGAGACCTTCCCTTGGCTCTGCCACCTCTTTTTCACTCTGAGTCGGTGCAGAAGTTCTTACCTCTCTTCCTCCGGGACTTCCAGAGGCTTGGGAACCCTAGAACACGTAGAGGGATGAGAAGGGACGTTGATGTCGCACTAACTTAGTGTCAGGAAGGGGTGCTATCCACCCCTGGGCATCTCCTGACCTTCCAGGAAGAGTCACAGAGAGTGATGAGACATACCGCATAGCCACTGCTGGCTGTGGTCACGTGAGATTGGCAGGAGTCGGTTATTATGGGCCTGCTGTGTGCTGGACGCAACATACTCCATCTCATCCCAGCTCACAGGTGAGGAACCCCGAGGCTCAGCAGTGCTAAGAAATTTTACAAACGGCAGCCCAGCTGCAGACGGACAGAGCTAGGTTTTAAACCCGGGTCTGACTTCACAGCCTGTGCGCAGTTCTGTTGGGCTGGCCAAAAAGTTCGTTCGGGGTTTCCCATAAGATGTTACCAAAAACCCAAACGAATTTTTTGGCCAACCCAATACTATGTGAATGGTGGTTTATACAACTACTCTCTCCTTAAGGTTTATCTCATCATTAGACCTATTTTTTATTGGTAGTATTTCTTTCCCTTCGAACAGCTGTATGCAAGATAGGGTGCTAATTGCTCCCAAACCGTACTGATTTAACATGTAGCATACAGTGATTTGTGCTTTGCTTTCTCCCCTTTGTATCTTTTGTCTAAGAGTCAGAATTCCAAGGTATACAGTGTTACTGTTCATGCTGTTGGGGGTGAAATAAAGTATCTGGAATCCATTCCATGCTATGCAGGGTTTTGTATACCTTGTGCCCATTTAGTCAGTACTGACCAATCCCATCATTGCCTCATCCATGAATTTCAACCTCTTCCCTCAGGTTTTTGTCTAAGTAACTAACAAATTACAAAGCACTATTTCGGTGTCTATCCTTAATTATCTGTTGGAAGTGCTAGTGAGCAGCCAAATAATGAAAGATCAGGTGCTGGGGCAGGGGATTAAATGGCCATCAGAGAAAGCAGACGTTCCCCCTCAAACCTCTGGCCGACGTTCCTTATCGATTGTGGACTTGCTCTGGGTCTGGCTGTGCCTCGGCCGTCCCCTAGCACAGCACCCGAGGCAGGGGTTGGGAATCAGTGAGGTCTGGCAGGCTGGGCGAACTCTATTTGCCAGCCCAGGCTTAGGTGATGCACTGTGTGGATAACCCGGTCAGTTGAAAGATGGCTGTGCTGTGCTCTTGGTTTTACCTCTGGGTCTGGGGTAATAGGGTAGATTCCTTCCGATATCCTGCTCTTCTTGTCGGGACACTTTTATTTACTGTCTGTAGCTTCAAAGGTTAAAAAAAAAAACAACACTAGTTATTCAGCTTCTTAATAAATAGAAATGTGTTTCTTTGAACAGTAGTTCAAGGATACTGATACCATGTATATGAAGAGCATTTCAGCTTAGCTCCATGTGTGGAACTACAGTTCTGTTCCTTTACAGCAAGTCAAGAATAACAGCAGCAACAGAATTCACCTAACTTGCATTTGTAACCCACATTACTTTATGTAATTCCCCGGCAGTCTTATGAGGTCTTATTCTCATTTTACAAATAGACAGATCTAGAGAGATTGTGCCCCGGATTCAAGTCATTGAGTCATCTCTCCCGCCATCCTAGTTAAGGGAAAGCATCAGGCACATCACAGCAGATGTGTATGACCTGAAGTGTTTGATTTGCTGGACCATAGTTTTCCAGTGCAGGCAAGTGGCCACTACATAATTTGCAAACCAAGGACACCTGTACTCCAATCTGTGGAAAAAGTTACGGAATTAAATAAATTAACATATGTCAAAACACAGTGGACTTTGGGGTGAAAAGGTAGTAGATAAATCTAGGGCATCATTACAGATGGTAATAATACTAACATATTTATGATCAGTTTTGCTTTCATATGGTTTCTGTATGAAATTAGACTGCTCAAAGTAGTTAGTAAATATTATCGAATTAACACAGCACCCTGAGAGCAGGAAAAGATATCAGATACAGATGGTTTAGCTTTTTAAACTTGTCTTTAAATCATCGAACCAGTTTTTCCCCACAGTCACTAATGGTCAGGTTGGGCGGCCTTGGCTTCAGCCAGTGGCCTGCTCACCAGTGGCCTCGTGTACCATTATTTCTGCCTCTGGGATTTGTTCCTGCCATCGCAAAACCCAGAGTGTCCTCGCTCCTGTCTTCTGCCTGTCAAATCTTACCACCCCTACAAAGTTGGGTTCAAATTCTGTACACCTTTTGTACTGAAATTTAATATTACACACCTCAAGATGTAACTACTTTCTGAGTCATGTAAGTATGTTACCTTGGTCCCCTCAATTTGATTGAAGGAGCCAGGAAGCAGTTAGTTCAGATTCACAGTGGAACCTGGATGATCCGAGAAATGGGGGCCTGCAGAGAAGAAACTGAATTGGCTCCTTAAATATCAGCCAGTATTTAAAAATACTCCTTCTTCATTTGTTACTGGTCTGAACTTTAGTGCCTATACACTTAGTGCACCTACCACCACTTTTTCAGGTCTGTAAATCCTCTCTCTAGGCTGTGTTTACCTGTTTCACTGCTCATCAATGCCTTCAAGAAGAAAAATCAAATCCATCCAGTACAAAAGTTGATTCAGTTACTTAACTGGATTATGAACTTTGTTAGGGCAGGAAGCGTGAAATCTTTGTATCCTTTGGCTCCTTTGTGCATACTACCTAATTACTATTATTGACACTTAAGTGACTTGGTTTTCTAAACTTTTAAAAAAATGGAAGTTGTGTTTCTGTAACATATATATCAAATTTGCAACAGAAAATTTATAGTGTGATTTGTTGGTTGTCATATGTACAGTAATGTTCAATTAATTACTGTTTTATTTATTCACATAGGAAATGCAGTATTTTCTATTAAGCCTCATAGCATTGAAGCAGTTAATGCATGCTTGCTTTTGATTGTAAAAATGCTTGTATCTTAACAGGTAGTTTAAATTAAAATATTTCTCAGTGGCTGGGAATTGTTATTAGATTTGAATTTGCCTTAAGACTTGGTTGGATAAAGTAAAAAAACATTTTAAAATAGGTGATGCTGTTAAAATATTTCAAATATATGAAACTTTCCCAGGATATATGGACTTAACAACATCAATATTAATGTTTTCTTCCCATTAGGTACCTGCATTGTGGCGTACTGGCGATACGGTTCATGGCTTGGGGCAATCAGTTGTCCAATCTGTAGACAAACGGTAATGTTTGTGCCCAGAAAACATCATTTGTACTAGCTCATTTTGTAAATTTTTATAGTTTCTGTATCTAACTCTTGAATTATTTTTATGTTTTTAGCAGAACTTCATTTATCCAAAGCTTCTCTGATGTTTCTCCATTATTTTTTTTAATGTCTTTAAGACACCTCAAAAAAAGGGAATTCCCTTTGATATCACTTCAGTCATAGTGAAAAACAGCTGGTACATGAACCCTTCCCCAAATCCTAATAAGTCTTTGTTGTAACACCAGCAAGGGAACAACTGAACTGGCAATCAGGCTTAAGCAAATATGCTCTGCATAGACTTCTTTTGAAAAAAATAATTTTTCAGTTGTACTTTCTTTTTAACCTGCCCATCTGTGGTGAGGGTCCAGACAGCTTTAAATGACGAACAATGCCTTTGAAAAATGTCTCTTGTGGAGCCGTGGCCACGTCGCATCACCCAGAGCAGATTAGCCTGTTACATCAGTACAGATGCTGCCTCCGAGGGACGCAGTGAGGTTTTACACACGCGTGTCGGAGACTGAAGTGTCAGTACGCTATCAAACGGCTCAATTTCTTCGACGAACTGGAGAAACAAAATTTTGTTTCGTTTGAAAAATCTGAGAAACTGATATTTGTAGTTTTTAAGTTAATAAATATAGCCAAATGGGATGTTCTATTCACTTTTCAGAATTTCCTTTATATTATTCTTTTCATTTAAAATATATGCCTGTCTGATAATGACTCACGATCAGGTACACAGACAGCCTCTCCTTGGGAAGTCTTCCAGTGCAAACGGACGTCCCGACCAGGACGGAGAGCTTCCAAGTCAGGAAGCTGAACTGAGCGCACGCATTTACTTTTGCTCCCTCTGGCAACCCCACCGAAACAGGAAAGGCGTAAACCCACAGGGACCACAAAGTAAAATAAGATTAGAGAAGGCACAACAGTTGTTGAAAAATTCTTTGTACAATATAACAGACGTACAGGAAAGCACACAAAATAAAGAGGTACAGCTCGCTGACTTGTCACAAAGCAACACCTGAGTAGCCACCACTCAGATGAAGAAACAGAAACTGGCCACAGCCCCAGAAGCCTCCTCGGGACCCCTTCCAAATCTCCCCCCCTTCCTTCCTCTCCTAGAGGTAGCTACTATTTGACTGTTAGGATAAGCATTTCCTTGATTTTCTTTACAGTTTTATTACCTTAGCATGCTCCTCTAAAGATTGCTGTTCAGTTTTGCCTAATTTGGGGACTGTATATAAATAAAACCATATAGTGTGCGCTGTTAAATACATATACACACACACAGAAATGCACACACGTGTGTGTGCCTTTCAGCCATTGTTCTCGCTTATCCACTTCCCCCACTGCTGCCTTTTTTGGTTGGAGAGAGGAAGGTTCAAGGCTTTCTCTTCTTTCCTTCTTGCTTCTATCGATACATCCCCAGATTCTGCCTCTTTCACACTTTTTACCACATGGTTAGGAGGAAGATCATTTTTTGGTACCACCTCTCCGGCTGATTTGATGTGTGACACAAGGCAGTTGGCCCTGAAGCTTATTTGCCAGTGCCACCTCTCATCTTTAGCTCTCTGCCAGCAACACGGAGACCAGGCCGAAGGTCTTGCCATAAACAATTAGTTCCACCACCTGCCCCTCTTTCTGGCACTACCTGTGGCTTTTCATAGGGCGTATGCGCATTAGCAGGTGGTATCCTTTGGACCACACATAAATTGGCTAGAGGTGAGAAAGGTGGAGATAAACTTGTGGGTTCCCTAACTGCAGTGCGTTCCCACTGCAGTTCATCTACCTGCCCCACCGCCTGCTTCACTGGGAACAGTGTGCAGGCTGCTGCCTGTGGCTGGGACATGGTCACCACGTCTCCCCTGGGCGCGCACACTGACACGCCAGCGGTCCTACCACGTCCCTAGGGTGAGTGCAAGTGTCAAGCTTTCTGGACATCCCAGACAGAGGAAGTCCTTCCTCTCCAGCATCACTATAACGCCTACCCCAGCGCCTTATAACGGGCTGTTGAACACGTCTCCCTCCCCTTCTGTCCTGGGGATTGTGATCACCAAGGCACAAGGCCACGTTGTCCTTTTTTTGTACGTCTAGCACTTAGCGCAGTGCCTGGCCCATGTACGTGGTCAGTTAACATTTAGTGAAAGAATTCATCTTTATTAACAAATTTGTGAAGAGATGGCTGTACCTGCTGTTCCTACCACCTGCTGCTCTTAGGCACTCCTGTGTTTGGCTGTTTGGGAAGCACCTGAACAGTGGGGTCCTGGTTTTACAGCTGAGCTGAGGGTCAAAACAACAGTGAGATGATTTAAACCCAAATCTATCACGGCTCCTTCCCATATTTATCTCTTTGTACAGTGGCCATTTCTATAGGAGGTGTTATATTTTTAAATATACTTGTTTTTCGAGGTACCGTCATCTTCAGATTACCCGAGTATAGTCCAGGAACATTTGTGTATCCTCCTTAGCTCCGCCATGGAGGAATCAGGGTTAAATGTATTATGTTATATAACAGTATCAAGAATTACCTTTTTGATTGTAGTAGAGATGGGTGCTTGAGAGCTGGTTCCTGCAATAACTTCAGCTCTGTGTGATGCTGGTAGCATTCAAAGATCATTCAGATACCAGAGAGGATAAGGAATCATGATTTTAATCAAAAAAGAAAGCCCTAATTTTCCTCTCTCAAAGTGATATGTCACTTTGCTCCTGAATATTTTCTCATCATTCTTATATCCTCAAATGTCTGTTAGCCCAAACAGCGAACTACTAACTTGATCCCTGGTGTGGATTGAAAAGTACTTAAACCAGTGCCCATTTTATTTTACAGGAGTTCAAATAACATTTTGAATGGATTTTATTGTAAGGAAACAGTAGCTTACTTTTCTCCCCTGTGTCGCCTTTGTTAAAAGAAACGAGCGAAATCTAAATTCAGAAGCTTTTCTCATTCTATTGAATAATAACACAAAATGAAAAAAAATTAATGCTGCAGAAAGGTGTAACAATTCTTTTTTTCTGTAAATCTACAGGTAACTTTACTGCTAACAGTATTTGGTGAAAATGACCAGTCTCAGGATGCTGTATCATTGCATCAAGATATTAATGATTATAACCGGAGATTCTCAGGGCAGCCCAGATCTGTAAGTAATGTTGTAGCGGGTGCAAAGTTAGAGTGTGATGATACTTCGCTTTTGTAAAGTGAGATTTACCAACAAATAGTCAATGTGAAAAATCTGTGTGTGTTACGTGAAGTCTTTACTTTTCATTGTTGCTGTCATTCACTGAGTTACAGCTTTCCCAAGGACTACAGTTTTCTATCTTTTAAAAAATGGCATTATTAAACTCTTTATGAAAGTGATACCAGCAAAAAAAAGCAATAGAAAAACATTGGAGGGAAAGGTAAAATTATTGACTCCTACGTGATTCTAAAATAGGGTTTGTCTTCCAGGAAACTTACAACTGAGAACTTCTGGAGGGAGTTTTACCTTGTGTTTTACTCTATTTTACCCTGGCCCCATTTGAATTTGTTCCCTTAAGTAACCCTAAGTGTTGGGGGTTTTGTATGTCAGGTATTCAAAAGCATTCTATTTTTAAAGAGCACATTAATTCTACAGTTGCCCCTCCTCCCCAAAAAGGCATTTGATAGATTAAAAACCCACACTTTACTGACTCATCCCAGTTTTCTCAAAATTTAACAAAGAATTCTAGAAGTGTATGACTAAATATGTACTTGAAAACCCAGAACACACTCAGTACAAATTCGTACTGGAAGCCCAGACTCTGCTCCACGCTCTAGGCTCTGACGTCCACTTGCTCAGGGTACATCCCACTGGCGCGTTCCTGGCGTCTCGGACATGAGATGTAACATGCACAACACTGACCGATCCCTCCTTACCTCAGCCTTACTCAGCTCAGTGCTGATGTCCTCTTCTCCCTCATTCCCCTTCTCTGATCTGTAAAGAAGTCCTAACGTGTCTTTTCTTTCTGGGGATGCTGTCATTTCTGCCTCATAACAAGTCCTGTGTCTGTAGCCATCAGACTAGGCCAGGCCACCACCATCTCTTGCTTAGGACAACTGCAGTGGCCTCTTCACTCGGACCTTTTCCTCTGCACAGCAGCCCAAGTAATATTTTGAAAACATAAGTAAGACCACGATGCTCTTGTGTTTTGAAACTTCTGAATTTCTGGACTAATGTCCCAACTCCGGGCTGTGGCTTTCAAGGCCCTGCATGGCCTGGTTCCCCCTCCCCTCCCTCGGGATGCGGCTCTCAGAACACGCTCCTGGCCTTCCCACCTTCGTGCCTCACTCGTGCCATTTCCTCTGCTCGGAATGCTTGTCCCGCTGCTCGCCTCCTGGCTGACTTCCTCATCCTTCAGGTTGGCCCTAGTATATCTCCCTCGGAGAGGCTGTCCCCAATCAACCAGGGCAGTCTCTCTCATTGCCCTCCGACCTTGTTCATTACCGTTCTCTCAGGAGACGGAAAGCTTCATGAGGGCAAGGACCGTGTATATTTAGTCACTACTATGGTCTCAGTGTCTGGAATACAGTAGGCCTTAATGCTTGTAGAATTTATGGTTATCCTTAAGATAGAAATGATACTCCTCCTCCCAGCCAAGAATATAAGCTGTTAAAATGCTTCTGTATTACACAACTGCGTAGACTTGTGCTCCCTCGTACATGCTGTTCCTCATTCTGGGACGTCAGGTACATTTAAAGGCATACAGTCTCGCCTGCTGTGGATGGTGACAGGCAAAACTTTTAGTGACAAGAAAAGCGTGACCTGGTCCCTGTTGCCCTCCGTGGCTCTTTGGGAGCCTCTTCTGCTGTTTCTGATCCGGCAGTTTTCTTATGTATCCTCCAGGGGCATCTTAGGACGATTCTTTGAAAATCAGTTTCAAATTCAAGAACTACCACTGAACTTAAAAAAATCATTTTAAGATGTTCATTCGTATTTTAAGGTGTGAAGCATACCATTGCTCAGTTATTTTGTGTGCGTCAGATATATACTTCATGAATAAGAAAGCTTGGTATGTGATGAAATTACAATATAATAAAGACATGTAGGTTTTACTTTGATATTCTGCCCCCGAGTTAGAGTCAGATTGTGATTAGTACACAAACATTTCTTAATAACCCATGCCATATTTCTTGTCTAATCACTACAGATTTTGTATAAACAACACCATATGAGAACTGAACAAAATAGCCCTGATAAAGGACAGAACAGTATTCAAAAGACATACTGGCTGGTCATTAGAATATCTTAAGTAATTTACCATAGACCTTGTGAAAGCTGTATAGCTGTTTTGCTTTAAGTATTAGTTTCTTCCACAGAGAACAGAAAATCAGCATGAGGAGTGATTCTAAAAAGACCAATTTTGTTCTTTTGTGATCCGTTTTCCAAAAGGAATTACAAGATATTCTTTGTCTGGTGGGGTTTTTAAAACCGTTTTCTCATTGCTTGCTCAGTTCTTCCCATTTTCGTCTCCATCTCCCTCTTAACTTATTCGGCATTTGTTGGACAAAATACATACTTAGAGTTGGATTTGTGATATTTATACAGATTGTTAAAAACAGCTGAACTGGCACTGGAATGACCACAGGAAGTGATTTACTTCCTCTGGCCAGTTTCTCTTGCATCTCCCAACCCCTGAGAAGTAAGACCTCAAAGAAGTTAGGTTCAGGAGTCGTCACGGTGCCTCATTACTACACGCGGCCTTATGGTCATGCAGTCAGCTAAGAGCTATGCAGAGGAAGTGAGAAGTTTCCAGTCAGAGACGAAACTGACTTGCTCAAGGTCATACAAATAGATACTGGTACTGTCTTTTTTTTAAAAAAAAACTTTATTTAGATGTAATTTACACACCATATAGTACCCCTGTTTAAAGTATACAATTCAGTGGGTTTTAGTATATTTACAAAGTAAATATAATCTAATTATTAGTCTGTATATATTCAGAAACCATAATCATTTCCAGAAAGGGTAAGGCCTGGCATTTCAAAAATTTTTGTGGCAATTAATAATTCACTTAGGGCTTCCCTGGTGGCGCAGTGGTTGAGAGTCCGCCTGCCGATGCAGGGGACACGGGTTCGTGCCCCGGTCCAGGAAGATCCCACATGCCGCAGAGCAGCTGGGCCCGTGGGCCATGGCCACTGGGCCTGCGCATCCGGAGCCTGTGCTCTGCAACGGAAGAGGCCACAGCGGTGAGAGGCCTGCGTACCGAAGGAAAAAAAAAAAATTCACTTAAACTCAAGCTAAGCAGAATAAACATCCTAAGAAGGAAATCAGTTTCATTGCTATTCTTAGATGGTCAAAGCCATCAAAGTTGATGTGTCTGTATATACTTATATATTCTATATATGTATATACTTATATATTGTCTGGCAATTTATCAAGGTCTTTTATAACAATATCTCTTCTAGTTCTTAATAGTCCTTGTGGCACATACTCAGTGTTGTTGACTTATCTCTAGTAGGTTAAACAACTTTCCCCAAGATCACTTGGCTAATAAGTGGTGTGTCCAACTTTAAAGCTCAAGCCTCAGCCTAGTTCAGTACACTGGCTTCTTTGTTGGTTTATTTTACTAACTCAAATTAGAAATAACTTGAGTTTTGTATTACTATATCCTGTGTTTCAAATTTGTTGATATTTTAGTTACTTTTCAATTATCTGCAATAAGACCTATTTTATAAGAACCTAGTAATCAAAGAACTATTTTTAAATAAAATGTGTAACTAGAAAATATGGTGTTCAGTGAATACATGAAACTCCTTCATTCATGTTAACTGAGTTTGTCTGCACATTGTAAGAAAATTATATTATTTTTAAGTCTAACACACTAGATACCAAATCACAGTATTTGTTCTTCCCCTACCAGATTATGGAAAGAATTATGGACCTACCCACTTTACTGAGGCATGCATTCAGAGAGGTGTTTTCAGTCGGAGGCCTTTTCTGGATGTTCCGTATCAGGATAATACTTTGTTTAATGGGGGCTTTTTTCTACCTTATATCGCCTCTAGATTTTGTGCCTGAAGCCCTGTTTGGAATTCTAGGCTTTCTCGATGATTTCTTTGTCGTATTTTTGTTGCTCATCTACATCTCTATTATGTACCGAGAAGTAGTAACACAGAGACTCAACAGATGAGAAAATGAGTGCACTAAAATATTTGAGTCAATGTGTAAAATCAAACAAAAGGACCATGGCAGTTTAAAGCATTTGAATATTATCTTACAAGTTTAAAACCACTGTATGACAAACATTTGATTGTTATTTGCAAATGCCTAGCAATATATGACTGGAATTTTTACATGTTGCAGGTCCCAATAGTAAGGTTAGAATTATAGTGATTTACAACTGTATCTTCATTCTGTGTTGTCTATAAAGTTGTGGAAAAATATGGAATTATATAAAATGGGATGCTTCTATATCTTCTCCCCCACCAAACTATTCAGGTTAACTGGATGTATAGTAAGGTGTTGTCAAACGTACAGTTTATCCAATTCATCCTTCTCGGTGAGTACCCACATGATAATATATTGCTGTGAGACTCACCTAAGTATTTTGGTTACAATAAAATATTGTACAATATTGGGGAAAAATCAGTGTTTCTTTGAGTAGCTAGGTTTTGTTCATTTGGAGCAGTTCTGCTTTTCCATTCTGATATAATTCTTTGC